>NC_089209.1:8869876-9137376 GCF_963930695.1 Labrus bergylta | reverse complement strand
CTGCTGACAACCTTTTGTGATTTTTCTGTGTTCAACAATCATAAACACATGGTTCATTTGGAAAACATTATGCTCCCAGAAAGCAGGCCTGCTCGTGGTACCTACAGTCTCTAAATGTACTATGGGAGGTAGAGCCTTCAGTCCAGCAGGCAGACACACTCTTTTAAGAACAGACTTAAAACATTCCTTTTTGAAAAAGCATCTAGTTAGGGCTGGAGCAGGTATGGACCAAGTTAGGCTTAGACTACCGAGGGAACTGGCACCTTGAGCTCCTCTCTCTCTTTCTCTCTCTCTCTCTCTGTGTGCATTCACATCATATTCCTGCATCTCGCTATCTTTAAATCATGGTTACTAACCACATATTTTCCTTGGAGCTCCTGAGCTTTCATGTTTTGTAGGTTCCTCAGGATTGATGGTGGGGACGGCCTGCTGCTATTGTAACCTTAGCAGCCTATTGTGATCTTTTCCCTGCTCTGTTGTAAAGTCTCTTGAGATAACATTTGTCATGACTTGGCGCTATACAAAAAAAGATTGATTTATTGAAGATTGATCGATGATGGTTTGGTTTTAAAATAAGTACTAAGGTACAAGTGAACTTATCTTATAAGAATTCAACATTAAGTCTCTGCTTGAAACAGAAATCAAACCTTGATCCCCCTGTCTGAAAATCCAATGTTTGAATCCACGGTGCCAAACTCCACTCCATGGGGAGCGCCATGCTTTTCGTAAAAACAGCTGAATTCAAAGGAAAGCAAAAGCTAGATGACGCTGTGAACACATTACAGTTGAGGTGCAGCTACAGAGTCCAACATTCTGACAGCAAAATTCTCATGAGTGAGTCGTGTTTTGTGTTGTTGCCTCATGCTGTATTACAACAGATTTCTTTTGACAAGGAAACTCCACTGGACATATATGTTGATCTATCCTCCATGCTGACTGTAACAAGAAAAAACAAGTAACCATATACAATTCCAAGATATGTTTGAGCTAAAGTTATTAAAGGTTTGACTTTCTGCTTCATTTCATATTTTACATATTCATTTTTAAAATCAGCCTCAAACATCCATCGTCAGCCGCTGTATCATTAATATGGAAATTAGGCTGACACTTTTCTGTGTAAATGACACAAAATGTATGTTTTTTTAAAGGCAAACAAGCCCGAGTTAATGACAGTTTGAACATATAGATCTGTGGCTGAGCTTCGGGGCTATGGATTATGTGTGATCAGATCAGTAATCTGATGGATGAGCTCTGGCTGCATTAATCACTCGGTAATGACGTTGTCAGATGGTGTGGAACTTCTTGCCTGGAGGCAACAACTTGAGCATCTTAAGCAAAGGACACAGCACACGGTTAAAGGTGTTGATATATTTGACACTACAAAAAGGCCTGAAAAGAAAAATAAACCACACATGCCAGTTATAAGTCTGACATTGAAGATTTTTTTTTGCACAGGTTAAAATAAGTGTCCTTTGAATGCTACATGTGTAAAAAATAAAAACACAGAAAAACTCACAATTCACAATCATTTTTTGAATTGCAAATTATTTGAAAAGTTGCAAAAATATTAATTTTGAAGTCCATCTTTATACACATGTGTTGTCCACATTTCCAGTATCATGTTCAGTTACATGTGTATGCCCCTGTGATAAAATGATAAACATGTCAAAGTGCTCATTTAGCAAGAAAGAGGCCTCCAGGAAGGGAGAAAATGTGAACGACCATCTAGAGCAGGGTTTCTCAACTGGTGGGTCGGGACACAAAAGTGGGACGCAGAGCTATTTTCAGTGGGTCGGGCAAAAACCTTGTCTCAAACAGTCTGTTAAGCGCTTTTTAATACGTGTTGGTTTTGTTCAGTTTCTTGCTTCCGTCAGATGTTTTGCACCATTTGACGGAAGCTGCAAACTGCACAAACTGCACAAACTGCACAATTTTTCTTGAAATAAATCTGATTGACTTTTCAGGGAGGAGTTGGTTATTGTAGATCCTGAGCCTAGATGAGTTGAGAACCATTGCTCTAGAGCGCCCTCTATTGGAGACAATGTAATTCAAACCTTCACTTGCTGGTGACCAATTTGAATTCCAGCCCACAGATAATTATTAAAAGGTAATCATTTGTTTAATGACAGATGGTTTTTACTTATGCCTCTAGATTTCCCTGACTATGGAAGCCCTGAGTGGACATGCATCCATACATTTTATTCACTACATTTGACCACGCTAAGAAGTCATTTACAGATGTTTTCTCACGACATCAACCTATTCATGTTGTTATCTTAAGATACCAAAGCTGGTTTTCCCATGTTAAGTTACTTTCTGTTGTTTTCTCATGATCTTGTCTTATTTTTCTAATTATCCCATGATAGCAAAGCTGGTTTACCCGTTACAACGTCTTTATTTGTAGCATTCTCTCACCATAACAACACTGGTTAATAAGGGCACATTTTTCTGACTATAAGGAAAACAAAACCGTATGCTGGTCTCTGTGACAGGTCAGACTGCAACATGACATGCTGCCACTGCCCACACTAATGAGGTATGTTAAGCCTATACTTTATTCTAGGGACAGGTGTGCAAATTAGCATCTGCTATAAACACTATGATACTTGCATTGAATAGCTGTTTTCAATTTGTCTATACTGCATCTGTCCCTATTATACAAACCATAAATAAATACAAGGTCTATGTTTGCTATGTGCTTTTGCAAGTCAGAGGTTATGCAACATATAATTCAAGATTTGGGAAAACAAACCGCAAATAACTCGTTATCACAGGAAAACAGAGTCGACAGAGCAGAATTAATGGACGCATGCCTCTGTAGGGCTTCCAGGTGATTCATCCTTTGTCAGTTTATTTGTGTATTACTTAAAGAAAGACTGACGATGAAGAGCAAGAGGTTCAAAGCCTTAATTTTGGAAATAAGATAATGGTTCCATAGTTGTTTGAGGCTCATTGTTCAACTATTAATCTGTTTTTAACTCACCACTGAGCAATGATGAAAAGTCAAGCTCAAGGGATGAAACCGGAAAAACACAACTTGAGGAATGGTTTTGTCTCTCTGGCATCAGCTCTTGGAAAAAAAACTCCATAACAAAACTGCAGACAATCTAAAAAAAAGTGAGTTATTGTGGGAGGCACAGCATGGCTTCGAAGCGGGTGATAATTAGGAGTAATTACAGACGACACTGTTTGTTTTTGAGTTGTTCTGCACACTTCTGAGAACAGAACATGGCTGTTAATTACTTAACTTCAATGTCACTATCTAGAAACTTCACTGAATTAATCTCAGCTGCTCGTGTGACTGTTTATGCGGCTTGAAAAAACAAATCAAAACCACAAAGAAATGGATTGCCTTGATTAAGATTTCAGGCTTGATTTATGTCAACCTTTTAAAACGCGTACAATCACAATGATTAATATAAAACACGTAAAATTACACCCCAAGCAACACACAAACACCCACCTTTAGGGCACACACAAGCTATTCTCTCCTGAGGAGACCCTTAAGGCCACGCCAGAGCGGCCTTGACGTTTATGCTGATCTAGCATGGCAACAGCAGATATTGCTCTGCACTCCCTCTTCATATTGTCTGTGCTTGGCCCGGCACGGTTCACTTACTCGCCGCTCCAGCGCCTGGCGGCAAATAGACTGTGAACATCCAGACTGTCCATCATGGAGGCGAGTTTGACAGTCCTTTGACAGGCACGCTGAATTGATTCTTCAGACCCGCTGTTTATTTTCGCCTGCCTCGCCAGCCCCATCGCTCTGCTGCATGGGTCCCGTCTCTCGCTAGCTTGGATTCAAGGTCCAGCCACCCACCCCTCTCCCCTCTCCCTCAACGCACCCAACCGATTCTTGTCACAGCACCCAACATCTCCTGCTGACAATATAACAAGGGTTGCATGTTTCCCTCGTCTTTTCTGAAACTATTTGCAACATGACAATGACTTGTGAATGGCAGCAGCTGGTGAAAGTGAATGTATGAACTGGCTTGCCTTGTTCAAACATATGCATGATCCACACACACACACATACACATGAATAAGGCTCCAACACAGACACTGTACCCCCTATAGAGACCCATGACTAAAACCTGCATCAAACTGCCTCATGAAAGACAAGTTGATGTATAATTAATCTGCAGCAGCAAATATGTTCTGTCTCACGTTTTTCTACTCAGTGTATGACCAGTATCATGATATATAATGTTCACACTGTTCCTCACTGTTTCAGCTGTATTACCTGTGTACAATTTCACTCTTTCGACCTCCCTGGCTTCCTCCAGCTTCATTATTAAGTGTCATTTCTTGATATGTTTCTTTGCGAGACTTGTGCTCCAGTGTTTGTGAGGTTGGTACACGAGCAGAGGCGCAGCACAAAAAACCAAATGATTGGAGATCTGATGAAATATACAAAATGTTCATGGTTGGGCTGCAAATGTGGAATTATCTACATATTATGTATTTTAATGTTTTAAGGAGAGAATAGTGAACAATACTGAATTCCAAAAGCTGAATTAACTCTGTGTAAAGTTACAGAGAGAAGCAAAAATCTGCACTTTTGAGAGGCTGGAGTGTCGCCATTTTTCCTTGAAACATTTCTTCACCCTCCGGCTGTATAATCTAGAGCTCTCTGTTTGACACTGAACAGATAATATTTAACTAACAGTGTTTTCCCAGGTGCAAAAAACTACTGAAAAAGTTTGTGTGAACACAGCCACATTTAGCACTTTCTCCTGCCAGACCGGGACCTTGTTTTTTGCCTGCAGAAAGTCAGAGTGAGTTGATATGAGAACGCAACAGGAAAATATCTGGAATAGTCATCTTCAGCGAGTTTTACCGTACACCTCCACTGGTTACGACGACAGATAGCTTCTAAATGCTTTCTATGAATTTCCTGTGGAGAGCCAGAAAGGCAGTCGCGCAGTGCAGTTTGGGATCGTTGCGGCAAGTTTGGAGAGGGTCTCCGGCACGCTCGCTGGACAAGAGTAGACTAGAGCTCTATATTCTTTGCAAATGAGTCCAGGGACCGCCTAGACGTCCAAAATGAACTCAAACACGGCAGAATCTGAGCACACAATACTGGTGTGAAATCCTCGGCTTTGCTCGTTCCACTTGAAGTGATCAAACATTCGAGAGAGAAAAACTTTGCAGAGAGACAGCAACATTGTTTCCTCCAAAAATGATGCATGTAGGCTGGTCATTTTTTCATACACGTATTTCCAAAATACACACCAACAGAAACAGCTTACTGTAACCTTTGACCTTTCCCTCATCAATACAGAAATTGCCCACACACACAGTTCCTGCCTGTATGCACACAGATGTATATACTCATATTTAGTCACAAATATATCCAAACAAAGTCAAGGCAATTCTGCAGACAATCTCAATCTATCTCTGGCCTTTCCCACGGCATCAGGAATGCATGAGCGAAGGACGGTTATAAATATCTAAGACAGCCCATTCACATTCTCAGTCAATATGCTCTCCACTCCGTCAAGCCGATAGTAATCAAAGTAAGAAGTCAGAGCTATGACAATATCAGGCCGACCTCAGAGCAGACTCTCCCAGCCACAGGCTTCAGATCATACTTCTTTGTTAGCCAGACCATCGTTTGCAGCCCTGACGTATTGACTGTCTGTCCACCAAAAAGAAAAAAAGAGACCGGCTCTTTCATGCTCCACATCACTGACATCAGGTAACAAGAACCAAGAAGAGTTTCCACACGAAGTCTTTAACCTTGTTAGTTTTTATTCAAACACTGTAACCTTTATTTATTCAGGTGGGTCCTCTTGAGCTCAAGTATTTCCATATCAACTAACGTCTGCCTTGAGACTTCGCAGCGTGTTTAATTACTTAAATAAATTAACAAGGCTTTCCTGATTTAACTGTAAAGATCTTTCATTCATAGCAATACTTCATTTCTAATAATACATTTAAATGTCAAATAATAACCTTTCAATTGATTTCAGGTAGAAATTATTACATCAGAGTTTATTATGTCGTGAGGACAAAAGTCTTCTGAGGTGCTAATGTTATAGCATTAAAAGGTCAACACCTGTGTAGTCGGTCATTAGATTTTGATCCCACCTTCTTTTGGAACATTGAGGAATGAAGTATTCATTATGAATACGGTACAAGTTGTTCATTTATTTTTTAGTTTTGAACATAATTATTTGTGTCACCAATTTTTACTACATTAAAGGTACACTATGTAGTGAAATTTGAAAGTTGGAGAAGTGAAACACTTCTATGCTATATTTTCTGGACAAAATAAACACTTTATTCAAAGGAAAAAAATGGTTCCCTGTCACACTGTCTGGAGCCAAAAAGCTAACAGGAGAGTTCCGGTTTCATTGTTGCGGGCCCTCCACCATAACTTCTCGCTGAGCATTTTATCTTTAAACAGCGTTCCAGGGACCAGATTTTCCTCTGAGGACAGTTTGTGTATAGAGTTATGAACATATACCACAGAATCTGTATTTTTCTACAACTTTCACATTTCTCCACTAAAACTCCATAGTGCACCTTTAAGTGAAGCATGTTTGCATGATGACGTGTTGGTTTTGATGATATTTGGTCAGTGCTAGGATAAGATCTGGGGTAATAAACACTTAAATTAAGTAATTAAAAAGATGGGCATTACCTAAAATTCTGTAAGAAACGTTGACTTCTACATCAAATTTAACCACAAATGTCACATGTATTAATCTTTTGGGGAACATGACCCTCTTTACAGAATTACTGCTATTTCATTGAGTAGATTTTAACGTACATCACGAGATAGTTTAGGATGTCAACCTTGCTCAAAGTCATTGGCGTTCATCCTGTGGGGACCATGAATGTCTGCACAGGTATATTTGCCACTTTGACTTTTAGATGTTAAAGTATTTCTCTTGATAAGTTCAGATCACAATATGCTGATGCTATCAAACAAAGAATAGGAATCTCCAAAATAAGTCCTTGGGATTCAACCTTTGTGGACCACGAATTGCTGTACCAAATGTAATGGCTATTTATCCCATGGATGTCAAGCTACATCAGTAAAAACAAAAATGGAATCTTCTTGATGGTACAAGAGGATGGCTGGATGGATGGGTGGATGGGTGGATGGATCTATGGGTGGATGGATGGATGGATCTATGGGTTGATGGATGGATGGATGGATCTATGGGTTGATGGATGGATGGATGGATCTATGGGTTGATGGATGGATGGATGGATTGGTGGATGGATGGCTGGATGGATGGCTCTATGGGTGGATGGATGGATGGATGGGTGGATCTATGGGTGGATGGATGGATGGATGGATCTATGGGTTGATGGATGGATGGATCTATGGGTGGATGGATGGATGGATGGATCTATAGGTTGATGGATGGATGGATAGATCTATGGGTTGATGGATGGATGGAGCTATGGGTTGATGGATGGATGGATGGATGGATGGATCTATGGGTTGATGGATGGATGGGTCTATGGGTGGATGGATGGATCTATGGGTTGATGGATGGATGGATGGATGGATGGATGGATGGATGGGTGGATCTATGGGTGGATGGATGGAGAAACTCTACAATAGCCCTTTAGGACACCTAATTAAAGCACTGACTAAACAAATCGACTAACCTCTCCGGCTTGATTGTGGAACTAAGGTGCTGTAGACTGGCAGGACGTCAGGAGGCGTTGGCAGCTTTGCCAGTTTGGTTCTCGGTTTTCCTCCACAGGACTTCCAGCTGATATTGGCAGCACGGATCGGCCTCTGTTTCAGTGCCATTTCTATTTTTACTCTCGGTTCGTTAGAGCTCCTTCTCTCTCCGTTGGTTTCTGGGGAAACAAGCCCTCTATCCCTGCACTGCAGCTGGTAGTATCTGCATTCAAAACCTCCTCTGTTCCATTCCACCTGTCCCCTCTGCCAAAGTACACACACTCTCTTTAACTATTAGAATAAAGGGTCTTTTTCTACAAAGGCCTCCCTCTGCTGTGATTTAATAGATGTTCTGCTGAATTAATCATTGAAACTTGTTTCCCCTGTGTTGAGTTTTTTGAGGTCTTTCTCAGTCTCTGTCTTCGTCTCACCGGTCGGATTCTTTGTCTTGCCGAGAACAATATTCTTTGATCCACCATAATCCTTACTGTCTTACCCTGTTCAAAGTCCTCCACCTCCTCCATTGATCCTTTTCCCACTTCTTCTCCTCCCAACACTCCTCTTTATTTATTTCCATCCCCCCAGCTGCCTCCATTCATCCTTCCTCATTCCTTTCTCCCAATGCTGTACAAATGAAAGCAAAGTTGCATTAGCATTGAACTAAAGTTGGTTGAAAGAAACCACAATTTTTTATAAATCTCTAAATTAGATACATTTAAATCTCACATCCATATTTTCACCAAAAGTCTGATAGTTATTCCTAGAAATAATGTTATGTAATGAATAAAAAATTCTTAGGCTTGTGTTGGCATCAGCAAGAATTCCGTCTGAAAATAACTTCCTCAGGACAAATTGTCATGTGTGTGAATTTAATTTGCACCAATGATTCAGATTTGTCAAGACAAGTTGACGGCCTCTGGTTTGCCTCGAGTCCTCCAACCTCACAGTGCAGCAAGTAATCCACATCCTGAAAAAAGTCATCATTCAGTGTGACTGGCTTATTGCCAACCCAGTGGTGGTGTAGCAGTGTAAGCAATGTTGCATCGCATGGCCAAAATATCCCAGCACTTTTACCAATATAGCCAGAGTTAGTTTGATTTGAAGGGATCCTTGTGGAGAAATTAATTCACCTATTGCAGAAAGTGCTTTTTCTGTTTCTCTATTGTTGGACTGAAAGCCAGAATAGCTCATTGTACTATTTAGGATTTATGTAAACAAATATAAGAAATGTTCAAGAATTAAAAATAAATTCCAATCAAAATTAAAAATGATATCTTTAATGTTTCTGAATAACCCGTGGATATTAGAGTCACAAAAAATGATACTCTGATGCCGAGTGATCCCACTGACTGTGTGTTTACAGCCACTGACTGTGTGTTTACAGTCAGTGGGAGCCATGTTACCAGATGTACAATAACTATCGTATTTGTACCATAATTCTTCCCTCTGTGCGATGTATGATCAAAAGGACGAAAATGACAAATGTACGATCATTTGGCAATTTCAATTTCACCATAACCAAACATTCTGTGACATTTTGTGTTGCCTTTAAAAGACAAACTATTTTATTTATTTTTCTGTCCATCAAAGTTCGTCAAGAAATCTTCATAGCGTGTCCTTATCCTTTTGCCTCATTCATATTTTCCCGTTCAGTTTAAATGTCAAACAAATAAAATAACATCGCCTCTTGACACTTGAAGCATCAGCTATTAACAGCATAATGTAGTCGAGATGACATATAAATAAATACAAACCATCATCCTCAGCTGCTTTTTTCTTTGCAGGAATGGTTATAAGACTGAGTGGTGAAATATGCCATAATAAGAGCAAAGCATGCAAACACAACTCACACACACCCACATGTTTACATCTTATATCTGTGATCTGTGACTTCTTGGCTCTGAATCTCAGTCTGATTTATACGTCGGCTGTACCCAAGGCAACAACTTCTTCATATATCTTTGGTCCCTGCAGTCACACTCCCCAGAGAAAGAAATACAAACACACTGTATGACAAACACACACACACCGTCTCAACGTTCCCTCTGACCTCCTCCGCATCCTGCTGCCATCTCCCCTCCAACTCCTCTCCCGAGTTTACATCCCCCCCCACCTTCATACTGCCGTATGTACTCATGAATATTCATCAAAGCTGCAGCCAGCGCCCAGAGGGGAGACTCATTTCGGAGGAGTGCAGGGATTGGGCATTCCGTCTTCGGGAACAACACTGGGTTTATTTAAGTCTAGCAGTGGCGGTTTTATTCGGCTCTCTGCCTCAGTCTGACTCTGCTAATGAACTTGCATTATTAAAAAGGTTTACTGCAATGTTCGGATGTGGATGTTTGCTGTCAATAACGGTGTGTTTGTTTATATGTCTCTGTTTGCCCAGGGACTAAACTGTCTTCATATGTGTGCATGCGGGAAAAGTATCAATTTCATCTCTTTGCTGCAAAGTTGTGTATAAAACATGTCTTATACACAAACGGCAGTGGGTTAAAAATATCAAAGTGAGATAGTGTAAAGAGCTTACATGTGTCGGAAGACTAGAAAGGAGCTTTTTAAGTAGAGTCTTTTTACCATTTCGTCACAGTGTAAGGTGTAAAGCGTTCACGAGGAGGAATAAAAAAGCCTGCTTAATGTGGAATAACATTCACTAAACGTGTACTAGTATCAGAGGTACTGATATTCATAACTAGCTCACAAGTCTCACTCATCACTCTTCTTTTTCTGTGTAGTGAAACTATTGTAATTCAGCTGACACTGTATCATAACAGGCTGTTCTCATGCATACTTAAACCTATCATAAGTCATGCACTATAATTCATGCATGCTCCACCTGTGAGACATTGATCCATAAGACCACAGTGCAGGTTCTGCTAAAAAAAAGGCAACTTCTGAGTTCTGAGATGTGTTTTCTCAAGTGAACCCAGAAGTTTTATTTCCGCTACGCCTCATTAAACCAAAGTTCATGAACAGCATGAATAATGTGTTAGAAATGAAGAAAACTAAGAATAAAGGTAACATTACAACAAATCAAACCAAGCAACAAACCCCTCAAGCAGATGCTTAAAGGGTACCTTAATACAAATCGTAGCAGTTTTCACAATGACTAAAAGAGTTGCGCAGATGTCCTAGCGGTTAGGTCGTGCTCTTTGTACAGAGACTTAGTCTTCCAAGCGGGTTCAAGTCCGACCTGCAGCTCTGTTCCCTAGTTTCATTTCCCATATACCCCCTAGACTCCTACTCTATCTACTGTCCAAAAAAAAGACTAAAAAAGACCATAATGCAGATACAAATGGATACCTAAACACATACCAAGTCAAGCAAAGGAAGAAAAAACTGACCTCAACAGAGAGAATCACTCTCATGATTCTCTTCCAACCGTGACGTCACCTTTTGTTATTGTTTTGATAGAGAGCCCCCCGTTGATCAAGTTAATAATTGAACACAAGGTAATGTGGGTATTTATTGACACAAACAGTGTATAAAAATGTAAGAAAACACTGAAAACAAAATTACTTAGTGCTTCTGTTGAGTTAAAAAAGAAGCATACAATACGTTTCCATTTCATATTTTTTTGTGTGGAAAATGTAGCACTTGCTGTATGTGTGTTTGTTGGTACGTTATCTAAGTGGTGAAGTAAATAGACACTAACAACAAAAGAATAATTACCAACTACAGTTTCCATCACAGATCTTATAATCCCACAGGTCTATCAGGATCACTCAGGCTCTATACTCTTCTTTTTGTTGCTGCTGACAGCCGGTTTGTGCTCGTTAGCTTTTCACTTCTCAAGACTGTTGACATCAGACAAAGGCAAAAAATCTGTACAAAGCCAACTTAGCCTTGACAAATAAAGGATGCATTTTGATTTGTAACACCAGAGATCTGTAAGTAAAGGTTGGGCGGGAGCCGACAGTAAAAGCAGAGAGTAACACAGCTTTCCTTTTATTAGATTTTTCCCGCACTTTGCCCTGGCTCTTCTTGTGTTTCTGCCGGGTAAGATCCCCTGGGTGGACTGGTCTTTAAGTTCAGCGCTGACTGCTGATCACTGCTGCTGTTTATTTTTTTTTATTCCTCCTCCTTGCTGGCAGAGCTCTGACACACTACAGCACCACTACAAAGGTCTCCCCTCTCTGGCCTGCTGTATTTTAAGCATTGTTGTTAGGATTACCTGTAGACCCAGTAGTAAAACAGCATTATAGACTACAGGTAATATTACATATGGGTGTCACAGCTGCACAAAGAGGCAAGTTCAAGGGCTGAACACACTTTTTCTTTAAAACAATACATACATGAATGGAACTTTAATGACAGCACTTATAGCAATTAAGCTGTAGAAAAGCGTCTGCAGGTACAATGGCTGCCTCTGTCCAATCCTCCCACCTGGAATCATTACGTCTAGTCGCTAATGGGTCTAATTGCAGTCACTCTGAGATTCCTCTGTCAGAGTATGGCATAAATCCAATATTTGTTCAAATATCCACTTTTATGAAATATTATTCACTTCCTGTTTCTCTTTTTTTTTCAAGAACACAATGGGCCCAAATCTCTCATTTTCAGTGCTTAGCAACCGCTTCTTTTATAGCAGCTCAGTTCTCCACCTTCTCTGCCCTCTTTATGCCCCTTGGCAACCCTTTTTCTCTTTCTCTCTCTTCTTTTTGCTCAGATTCTCATCACCTCCCCAATCTCGCCCTAAATTGGATGGCAGGCAATTAACTGTGTTGTCGGAGGGCTGGCTGACAGCAATTACAAGGTGTGCAGGAATTTGTGTGGAGACGCAACGCCCTGCACTTTTGATTTCTAGACAGATGTCTCTCTCTCTCTCTCTCTCTCTCTCTCTCTTTCTCTTTCTCTCATATGCCACAAAGAGGAAGTTCATAAAGGGGAGAGAGAAAGGCGAGAAAGTTTAAAGGTTCAGGAATGGTTGATGTAGACAAAGGGCAGGAAGCAGAGTGAAGAATTCGGGATCAGAAGAAAGACGGTGAAAACAGTGAGAAAGAGGAGGGTTAAGGGTATGAGAGAGAGGGGAAGAAAAGTGATCAAAGCCCAGTCAGAGTTTTGTCAAAGACGGAAGGGCAGATTCAGAAAAAGCTGGTGATAACCTCCACAAACTCGCACACACTCCGCAAAGTAGGCCATTTATAGAAAGATGCTGTTTCATCGCTCCCGAGGGGTTCAGTGAAGAGTGAAGCAAACATTCGGACACCCCCACACTTTGCAGATATTCTGAAGGCTAATGGGATTTTCCAACAGATTTCCTGCTTTCTTAGAATCTCATATCTCTCTGGAAATCATCTCCTTATAAGCAATTTATGATTCTGATTCAAATGCAATCTCGTGTAAAAGGAACCCACATTTCCGAGGCAGTGCTTCTTGAAAGAATTATGAAACAGCTTTCCCCAGGACGCTGATTTCCTAAGTTATGTGAAAAATTATATTGCAGTGCTAACAGGTCCATATAGTAACAAAAAATGTCCCACTAAAATGTGGCAATGAATTAATGGTGGCTTTGTCCCAAGAGCACCACATCCAGGACGATGTTCGTTGACACAAAAAAGTTATGTTGTCCTTTTTAAATATGACAATGTCTTCTACATAACAAAAATCAGTGCTGCCATGATTACTTCAGAGTTTTGGTTGTTGGCCATTCAAAACTAGGAAAAAGCCAAGAATTCAGACTCTTACTGCATTTGGAATTAGATATTTTAGAAATGAGGCTTATTAGCATTACAATTAGGCAATTTGACGCCTAAAGCATGCTTTTTAACTTAATTATATACATTAACTTCCCGCTGAGCACTGACAAATGGTTTGCTTTAAAAAAAATATCTGGTAAATAACCCCTTTTAGGAGATTGGAGAAGTTCTGTTTTGTCTTATTGTGCATGCTTAGCTGCAGTAGAGCTGGCAATAATTTCGTAAATCTACTCCTGAGAGAGCAGAAGATTAGATGGATGGAATTAGAGATAAAATGTCCAATGCATTATGGTATTTAAAGCAATTTCAAGCCAGAATATTACAGAATACAACTGAAAGCAGCACAGAATGTCTGTAGTCTAAATGAGATGGTTTCTATTGTAGAGCAACATTTGGTACTTTGTAAAACTCTCAGCCTTGCTAGGAAAAGGTCAAAGAATGTGTGTTAGGTCAGCTCTGACACACAGAGCAATGGATAACCTACAGTCTGTGTCTACCAATTGTCACTACCAATTGTCACGTACCTAATCAGGTCTCTCTGAAAAACCTTGGTAGATATGAAGCAAAGAGACCTGACTGAAGGGAAACGCCCCCTTGTTACGACTCAAAGTCTGTATATAGGTCATGGGGAGTAACTTTGCATATGTGAGAAAAGTTGTTTAAAGCCTTTTGTTGCTCCAAAGCAGGGATGTAAAATAAGAGAGAATTGACATCATGTTTTGAAAATGAAGAGGCACTGTTGGAAATAAAAAAGCCAGTTTCTCTGCCTCATTGGTCCTTTTATCGAACGAATAAAACATCTGTTTATTGAGTCAGACCGTGCTAAACGAGTGAATTATTAAATTTTTTAAGTGCTATTTAAAGTGCAGGATAACAGAGTATCATGAATTAAAACAAACAAACAGCACCAACACTTCCCAGCTTTGAGCAAATGCCCTCCATTAGTCCATTAGTTATTTATCATTATTATAGTTTGCTGTCAACAAAAGGTTTATCAGTTTGAAGTCAATGAACCCTCTTTCGCCCATTACTCTGCTTCAGAGTATGAAAAGTGCTTAGAAATGTTTGTTGTGTATCTATTTGGAGTGTTGTGAATGACAAGCTAACACTTTCATTACCATGTAAAGCACGCTGCATTTTTTAATTCCAGTAATAGCGGCAAAGTTTCTGCTTCATTAACGGTGCCCTTGTGGCCATGGTCCACATTTGATGATATGAAGGTTGACTCTTGCAGGTAATATTTAATAGCACACAGACACACACACAAACATTTGCAGGGTCGGACAAGCCGACAATTTTTTAAAATTCTTTCCTTGAATTGACTCTTGAAAGATAGACCCTGACATGCACACATGAGCTTTCTTCTACAGCTACATGGATATTAGAGAATAACAAAAATCACTGTTGAATAAGACATTGTGGTTTTAGGGCATAAAGACAAACAAAGACATTTAGCAACATACAGCACAGAATAAACATAGTAAAAGGTCCTCTGTGTAACCACATTGTTCTGTTTAAATATAGTTCCCTTAAAGTGAACACGGAAAAGGTCACATTCTCTCACACGCCATGCCAAATCATCTCCAACTGGTTGATAATGCATTGGATTAATACATCAAATATAAATGCAGGAGAGTGTATCCTATTTTTTAACCAGAAAGCTAAAAAAATAAATAGCGGATAAATGTGGAAGTGCCCAAAAAAACGCAGTTCCTCTCACGCTCACAGGAGGCCGACTCCAAAAGTGAGTCGATCCCAATTAAACATGTTTACAGCCTGGTTTAAAATACAACCTTGAGTAGATTCTTTTTTATTCTTACAAACTGTACGGGGTGACATTTTAAAAAATAACTCATCAATTTTGATTATAATAAGGTTAAGAGTTTTGTTTAATTAGGCATAATTAGGGGCCTTTTCTGATTTAACAGACAGGTGGGTGGGTTGTATTTCTTTGCCAGGAGGCTTTAGGCCCCCCGTTCACTCCAACTCTTTGCCTGTTACTAGATTCACTGACAGTTTGGTGGAGAGAGTATTTCTAATATGGGGGCCGCCATTGTTGGTATTCAAAACATCTCTTTCGAAAATCAATGTGTGACATCACTGAGACTATGTCCATGTTTTATATAGTCTATAATCCATCACCGTTTGGCCCCATATGCAATATGTGTACTACCTGGTACAGAAACAGTTTTGGTCTATTTTGTTGAATTCTCCATTTATGGCAACTGTACAGGGGATTAACTTTCATCTAACCCACCAGTTTAGGTTATTCAAAGGATTTAAATGAAGTATAACTGGGGGGAAATTGCTGTGTTTTACTAGTGGATGCATCTAGCTGTGTTGATGTCACCTTAGCCAAATCAGCCTCTGACTAAACATGTCTTTGATTGGTGACTTTTGTAGGTTTTCCATGCAAATAACTTGGCTTAATCAGTGTGCCTAGGTGTATAACATTTTTATTTTCATGTATTATTTGGTAAAATCTGCATTCTGACATTACTGAAGGTATAGGGAGCTCAACCATTGCATATCAGCAGAAGCCTTTACACAGCTTCAAGGAACAAGCATTACTATAGTATTCAGTAATCAAATTAATACATTTTAAAGCAGCAACAGTTCTGAACAAGTAGGAAACCTTGCTGTGGTTGAAAAAAACAGGAAAATGCAACATTTATTGAGTATACAGTATACTGCCAGATAAAGTCTCAATAAATGAACAGACTTGAAAATAAAACTTTTTACACCCAGCTAAGGAAGTGGTTGGTTTTTGCACGACTAACAGTACTACACCTCAGTAACATTATGTTGTTGTGGTTGGTTGCTGCCCTAATCACTTGTTGTAGCCCGCTGGGCTGCAGCTGACTCACTGCTTCTTAGTTTGGTTTCACTTTATTCATTTATCCTGGCATAGTGTTTATGTTTGCCAGTTTCTGCTTGAGAAGGGAACTGATTTTGTTTATTTTTTTCTCTAACCAAAAAGTAGTATCTAATGTAAACAGAATGTCTTTTGAGCCTAAGATCAAACTAAAGACTCAACAGCTTGACTAAAAGATGTCTGCCATCCTCCTCTTTCCGTCTCACCCTCCTTTCTACAAATAATACGTCTTTGTTGTAAATGACATAGGTCTGCAACACATTCAACATCATATTAGCAATCAATTTATTAATATACAAAACAAAATATCATACGCAACTTCAATCCAAAAGTGATGTAATTTCCAGATTTCAAAATATCCTGCGATGTTTAGTTAAAAAGTTACAAAGATGAAAACTAAGTACTCTGTCACCCACTTCTCACCTAAGTATGAAGCCAGACCATTGAGGAACAATTAGATGCTACGACGCTAAAGTGACCAAACTGTTTGTGGTAGAAGTTGCATTGTGGGGAATGCGTTTAATGTAAAAGGATGAAGAATCTGGGGAATAATACCTGCTGCTTTGATTTTGCATACCTCAAATCATATCTTTGTGAATGCCATGACATGTGGGATTCCACAGGGGTCCATTTTGGGACCACTGCTGTTCAATCATAATATGCTTCTATCGGGCCAAATCATACAAAAAAATAAAGTAACCTACCTATCTACATCTGTTGAATCCCTGTGTCAGCCTATTGAGAAAATCAATGACTGCATGGAGCAACATTTTCTCAAACTTAACAGAGATCACTGTCTGTAATTTTATATACTTTATCAATCCCTCAGTTTCTGGTTTTACACTCTGATATTGAAAGACATGCTTCTCACACACATAGCCCTGAAATACACACACACACACACACACACACACACACACACACACATAAACAGGACCTGTGGACATGCATTAGTGGAGAGAGGTCAGAGAGGGGCTGCTACACACTGCTACACAGGGAGCGCACCAGAGCGGTTGGGGATTTGGTGCCTTGCACCTCTCCAGCTACCAGAACAACTTCTATATTATGGTCAGCATCTGGTTCCCAACCCAAAATCCTATGCACTGAGCTGCCGTCCCAAAATAAACCATACTATCTAATTCAAGTTTGATAACTTTGTATGAATACAATACTAAACTGTTAAAGTACTCTTTTGATATGCACAAGACTGAAGTAGAGACAGAAGACGCAGCACTTAAAGTTATAAACATTTTATTTATTTTACTTTGTTTTCCAGCAAGAGGAAAAAAGACCAGATCCAGATCACAGTCTAAAACCTTTGTATGTTACTCATAATACACAAGTTCTGGCTAGAAATGTTGGCATTTGGAACATAGTTACATAACTCACAGGATGGAAGCGGCACATCTGTGTTTGTTTTTGTTTGTCAGAATATGTCGACATCACTCTAGTGATGGATTTACTGAGCCACAGTTAATCTAACCTCACAGTGACCTTAACCAGGAAACAAAGCTCTGGGCTTTTAGAGAGAGAGAGAGAGAGAGAGAGGGGGCAAGCAGGTGATGACAGAGACAATACAAGAAAGAGGAAGGGGTTTGTTGGATAGACAAAAAATATAAAGAGAAAATAAAGACATAAAGGAGTAATATAGGAGTAATATATGCAGTAATATAGATTCAGGATAATGGAAGGTTGTGACCAAAAGTAAATGGACATCTATGCCTAAATAATTTTAAAGTCCACATTTGGAGTCCCTTTATTTCCCCCTGGTTTGGTCTCAGCCTTTAATTTTCCAACTAAAGGATCTTAGAGAAACAAAGTAAAACACATTTTTAAACTTTAGCTTCCATGATAATTGTTCATTTCTCTTTGTTTTAAGGAAAATATTGAGTATTTTCATTTTAAGATCACACACTTCTCTGCCCACGAAATGTGAACATTTTTAGGCGACTTATAGAATATCTTTCTTGTGTATATTTGTATTATTTCCAAAAATGTGTCCAATGAAATGTAATTTTTGGGGTGTAAGTGACTACCTTACAAAACGTATTCTATTTGTTTAATTTAAAAGATGAAATACTTATTTTAGGGCGATTTACTTTTATTTCATAGGACAGAGAATAGAGTAGGAAACTGTGGAGAGAGCGAGAGAGAGCGAGCAAAGCCCGCTTGGAGGTCTATAGCCTCCATATATGGGGCACGACCTAACCGCTAGGCTAAAACATATTTTGGGTCAGTCATGTGTTTGGATGTCAGCCAGCAGCAGTAGAGAACAGATCTCTAATCGCAGACTAAGCCCTCTGACATCAACCTGATATGAACTTAGTCTGACACATTTTCAAATGAATTTGATTGGCTGCTGTGCACTGAGACTTATCACCCATCATCATTGTTTAACCTCACATAATGCTGCTGCTGAAAGGGGGAAAAATCCTCAGCAGCAAGGTGCTAAAAATATAGCGTAAAAACCTTCACAGAAATGAGTGAGATGTCACAGAAACACATATACAGTCTGTTTGAATAACACTCTGGGCCTGGAAGACAGAAAGGCAGGTACAAAGGGAGTGCATGATAAAGGAAGAAAAGGAGCGAGGAGAAAGATGGAGATGGATGGATGAAGAGGAGAGATGCATCATAGAGGAGAGGAGACCCTCAGGATATTTGTATGGAGGAGCGAAAGCAAGAAGCTACAAGAGCCAGGTGAGGTAGATGGATACAGGGATGAGGGGGGGGGGATAAGTAAAGTGGTGTGTGGGCCTGGTTGTGTCACTGCATGGTGTAGAGCTGGGCAGACAGCCAGACGCTCGGGGGTTGGGGGGGGACCAATCCAATCAGCTGTAATGGAGTCAAAGGTCACTGTTCACTCCTGCAAAATTGCTATAGCCAACTGCCTCAAAAGCACACACACAAATGCACACAGCTTGCTCACTCTCCTATGCGCTGTAGTATATCCTGATAACAAGAGAGGTACACGTGTGAGTGTGTGTGTGTATGTGTGTGCTCTTGTCCTTGTGTGTCCCGAAGAGCGAGCAGAGAGGAAGGAGAAAGTGTGTTTTATGCCTTTGGTCTTGTCCACGTCCACTGCTGTAAAAGCTACATCCACAGATTATTGATGATGTTAGGAGTTAAGAATCAGAGCCATTGAACCTTCCCCTGCTGTGATATGAGATAACAGATGTAAGAAGAGGGATGGATTTGTACCACACATTCAATTATGCTCCGTGTGTGTTTTTTCATTTATACTGATAATAGGAAAAGTTTTATGATATGGTATATATTTCCCAATAATAAAACTTTGTATGATAAGGCAGACTCCAACAATGAATTGATCTGGCTTCCACATTTGTCCTGGTGGTATGAATACTTGCTGGAGGACCTAATACAGCTGGAGTAGAACTCAAACACTTTTTGTTTCCCTTAAACTACATGTTGTGTTGTCTTAAAAATTACAGTGCCAAGCTATTTTTTTTAGAAAAAAAATAAGCACTTTATTCAAATCAAAAATATACATACATATGTTTGACCCTCATTAAATCTTTGAGTCGGGTTTAACAGACAGCTTTGGAAACCTCCTCCAAGTTTGTGTGACGCCTGACTGAGGAGTGGTCACGTTGCTGTGTATATATTTTGAGATATATTTTGTCAATTTGTGTCATTTTTTTATTTGATGTGAACAAATGAGTGTCTGAGGAGTGCACTGTTGTCTGCACTCTCTTCAAACTTTTAACCTTGGGGAGGCTTTGGCTGTGGCTCAGTGGTAGAAGCGATCATCTTACCACCAGAAGGTTGGTGGTACCCAGCTCTTGCAGACACGTGTCAAAATGTACTCAGGCAAGACAATGAAACCTAAGTTGCTGCAGCTGCTGTGTTAGTGATGTGTGAATGTCTATGAAAGGGATTCATATTGATGGACACTTTACAAAGGGTTGGATGGCCTTGCTCTAGAAACCTGTAGGCTGTAAGCACGGTGCAGGCTCAAGTCCATTTACCATTAAAAAAAGTATGACCATTAGGAACAGCCATAAAAACTTCTGCCTTTGTTTTGGTTGGACAGCAGATTGTAAGAAAAAGTTATGTTCAAGGATAACCTAACCCTAACTTATCTAAAGAACAAGATTTATAGACAAAAACAACAGCAATAAATTAAAGTTGCTCCATTGCAATATTAGTCGGAACAAAACTTGAAAATTCATATTGTGTTCTTTTTGGCATCATCTGTGCAGAAACACAGTCTTTCCAGGGGCGATTTTAACCTTGACCAGATAAATCATCAACTCCCAATGCTACCAAAGAAGAGATACACAAAAAAACACTTCATTGATCACAGGTGAGTTCACCTACCCTCTATGTTGGACCATACTATATTTGCATAAAAAAAAAAAACCTCTATTTCAACACTTTTACTTTCACTTCTCTGTGCTACATTGGATTATTCCTCCAATGTTGCTACCAGCAAAAGTTTGTAATATTAAAAATGCAGAGGCTTCTATCTGTGTGTGTTTGCTCAGCACTATTTTGTTGGCTCGCTGTGCTAGATATGACCTTTCTATATAAATACAATTATAGAATATTTCAGGTTCAGGTCACTTTATTTCCACCCGTAGGTAGATTTGTTTGTAGCCAGAAAGATCGACATCCATCCTGACACACAGATTACAAGACAAATCTAACAATGAGCAACACATAAGAGAGGAGTAGATCTAAACCAAAATTACAAGTAACTCAAAAAGATAAGAAGTGATAGAAGCACTCAAGGTTCCACAAATCAAGGCATAGGTGAGAGAGAAGTCTCCACCGATGAGATCGATTAAAAACACAAATAAAAAATCTCTTTGGCCATAAATAAATAAGGTGTTTCTGCAAATATGGCTACAGCTTGTTCCGAGCAGTGATAGCAGCAGGAAAAAAATTGACTCAAAAAATGTTTTTGGTACCACTTTGTTCTGCACCTTGAGACTAAAAGCCTCCGTCCAGAGGGGAGAATCTGAAAAGCACTGTACAGAGGGTGGTAATCATCATTTAAAATCGCGGAAGCTATCCGCTGCAATACACAGGGACGCCGGGACGGGCTGTGACTCGCCAATCAGATCACTGGACCATTTAACAATCTGGTTTAAGGAGTTTCTCTCTTTTAAAGATGTTTGTCCGAACCATGACACCAAAGAAAAAGACTGATTCAATAAAACACTGTCATAATGGTTCGATCGAATATTTGTCCAATACTGGTGCTGTGGTGCCTCGTACGCTATTCAGCAAGGAAAAAAATGCACATATCTAAATGACAAAATTAGGCGCAAATTCCTGCTGCTGATGGTGTGGAGCCTTCCGATCAAAGTCGCCAAGAAGTTGGAGAGTACAAATACGAGAGACAGAGATAAAGAGAGTGCAGGTGATGGCAGAGACAAAACAAGAGAGAGAGGAGAAGAGGTGACGGAGGGCTTTGCTGGAAAGAGAAAAAAGTAAAAGAGAAAATAAAGAGATATAGGAAATTAATAAAATAAAGAACGATATGAGTGTAAGTAATGCGGGTTTTGATAAACTACAAAAAAATTTTCTTAAGTTTAGAGGATCCATTCAGCATATCATTAACCCTCAAGGACCCACTCAGTGCCAGTTTGTTTAAAAAAAACTGTTTATGTTAAAGAAATACCACCAGATCATTTTAGTTCTTCTACCTTCATGTCTTGGATTTTATTCTCCAATGCCACACATTTGTCTCAACTGAAATCGCACACTTGGCCCTGCTCCAGTTATTCAGTGACATTCACTCACACTTTTAAATAATGAAGTCGAGGAACACTTCATTTCTAATTACCGGTACCTACCTGCATTCATGAAATGTTAACTCTTCTCAGCAGCTCTTATCTTATCTTTGAATGGATCTTAATTCACAAGGCCACTCCTTTCAGTACTCAACAAAACAAAAAAAACACATGTTATTTAATATGTAAGCATCAAATTACATTTGGTTTCCTGCCAAAAACTGGCAACAAATTTGTGATATCTTGGATTGCGCTGAACTCTGGGGCACATTAGGAGCTAAAATAAACCACTCCATGTTACTGTTAGAGTAAGTTTTTGGATTGAGAGAAGAAGGAGCTTTATCCTGAAACTGTATTTGACTGTTTTTTGGTAATCCTCTCCAGGTTATGGGGGGATTTCCTTCTTAAATCAAGTGATTAAAATCTAATACTCTGCAGTTACATTTCAGCTGCTGTAATGCAACTGCTTCTTGGGGGTGGAATGGTAGTGGTGGTGTGTGTGTGTGTGTGTGTGTGTGTGTGTGTGTGTGTGTGTGTGTGTGTGTATGTGTGTGTGTGTGTGTGTGTCAGATGGGATAGCCCTTTGATCCACCGAGTGTGCGGGGCAGAGGGTAACAAGAAAAGTCTTTTAGAATACAATGTGTTGGAATCATTATTCTTCCCCTCAGGCCACAGTGCGCAGTAAAAATAACCCTCGTCGATTGTCCCCGGCCCGGCTACAGTATCTGTTCCCATTCTGGGGTAATGATCAGCGCGCCAGAAAAAAAATAATCATACCGTTCAAACACAGCACCCAGAAGCTTTGGGCAAGCGTTCGGCGTGGCGCTCGTGCTGCTCTCAGACTCTTTTCCTCCCAGGGTCCACGAGTCAGAATCTGTCGAGTAATTAGACGCAACACACAGGCATGATGATGTGCGCGGTGTTGAATTATGATCCGGACAACCCCTGACAGCCTGATTAATGTCTGTACTCACCGCTCCCCTTTGTTTCCCTGCTGTAACCACTACTTTGTTAACTCTCGCTGCATCTTCACTTCATCTCAAGAGTGCATTTCAGGCATGAAATATGGCTGCTTTATTGTTTTTAATTAAAAACACATTTTGCCCAATTTCCCCCTCATTACCACATGCCGTGAAGAAACAAAGGCGAGGCGGCATATTCCAGGACCTTTCCTGCTCAAGGGTGTCAATTTGTGGTGATTTAAAAGTCCTTTTCGGATAAATGGGGAGCAAACAACATTAGAGGCTCTTGATGAGGTGCTTCAGGGACAAATGGTGTGTTCTTTCCTAACTGTCCTATCGTTTAGCGGGGAGCTAATGCAAGACCTCAAAACCAACCCCCGGAATTCCCCCTTGGTTTGAAGCCTTGGACGAGCCTCAAAGTCAACTTCATGTCATGAATTAACATTTTTGGAGATTAAAATCCAATATGCGACGTAATTGATCCTCCTTCACCGACCCGAGACGACCTTTACCGCTGCTCGTGGCATAAGTGGAAGAGACAGCCAGATGTGCCGTGAGAAGCAGCCAAGGTAGAAATCAATAGTTCTCAGCTCAGCAAGGAGAGCGAAAGACAGGGGAGAGGGACAAAGACTGCTCGACAAGACAGCGATGGTATGGGGGGCAATGAGGCTGACACGAACGCTGGAAGGTGGAGCAGATAATGAACACATGTTATATGTGAAGTGCAGAGGTTCAGTGAAGACTGGGTATCGGGCTTCCACTTATTCAGCTTGTGAGTTCAAAAGGTAGCCATGGCCGCAGAGGTGAAACATCAGGGGATTTTATTGATTTTCCAAACTCCTCTACACTACTACAAAGTACAGTAGTACCAACTCAGAGCTGAGATCAGAACCATTTTCACACACTAACAGTGTGAGTGTGAGGTTTTCGTCCCCCTTGACGCTGACACTTAGCATTTAGCAATTAACAGATTTAGTCAGTGTGAATTTGTGGACTCTGTTATTTCCCTGGAGGAGCATCCAGGCTGAAAATGAGGCTAGAAGAAAAGGAGAAAGGTGAGGAAAACTGCACACTATAATTGTTATGGCTTTTTTTTTTTCTACTGGAAAATGGGGCTCTTTTCTGTCGAGCTGGTGGGTCCGCTAACGAGGGCTGTAAAAGTGGAGATACGGCGACTTTTAGCCACAATGTGCAATCCTCTCTCACTAATTACAACATGCTACTGTACTTGACTCACCACCTTCCTTAATTGGCAAACTAAAGGGCCGTTTTGTGGGGATTCAATTAGAGTTTTTATGACAGACACTGTCTTTTTTATATTAAATCCCTAACATTTGCATCTGTGATCTTTTTTTTCCACATGAGAGCAGCAATCATATTTCTTAAAAAAGTTTTATTTACTATCAGTTAAAATCCCTCTACTGTCTCTAAATTCTTAGTGGGTGAGATTAAAACAGTGTCACGATGCATTAAATAAAATGAAAATGTGTTTTTCTAGAGGTTTATTTTTGGGACTTTTATGCCTTTATTTAGAGAAAGGACAGTAGATAGTCAGAAATCAGGAGAGAGAGAGAGAGTGGGGCGCTGGTGACGCAGTGGTTAGTGCGCGCGCCCCATGTGTGGAGGCTATTCCTCCTAGCGGGCGGCCCAGGTTCAAATCCATCTTGCGGCTCCTTTCCCTCATGTCATTTCTTACTCTGTCCACTGTCCTATCCCTCCATCAAAGGCACAAAAAACCCCAAAATAAACCTTTAAAAAAAAAAAAAAAGAAAGAAATCAGGAGAGAGAGAGAGAGAGAGAGAGAGAGAGAGAGAGAGAGTGGGGAAACACGTGCGGGACACAGAGCCACATGTCGAATTTGAACCCGGGCCACCTGCTTTGAGGGCTGCAGCCTCATTGCTACATGGGAGGCACAAACTAAGTTAACTAAGTTAACCGTGCCCTCAGTTGGAGATGTTTTATTTCTCTAAGTTTTATTTTGGGGCTTTTTCGTGCCTTAATTGGAGAGGTAGGACAGTGGATAGAGTCGGAAATCAGGGATAGAGAGAGAGAGAAGGGGAATGACCGTCAGGAAAGGAGCTACAGGTGGGATTCAAGCCTGAGCCGCCCACTTGAAGGACTACAGCCTCCATCCATGGGGTGAGCGCACAATCCACTGCGCCAGATGTTTTGATCAATATTTGACAGCAGAGTCTTAACCCTAATATCTACATACTCCATCAGTGCCACGCACAACGCCACCATTAGCTTCCATTCTAGTCAATGATTGTGTTTCCACATTGGGCGCCGCAGTCCGTCTCCGGAGCGTGACACCATGCGCTACTACACTCTGCTTCATTTCAAATACGCTGTGAGTCCATTTTTTAGACGGAGTACGGTGCAGGCACGCGTCAATCCGGACAAAATAGAATGACTCGGACAGGAAGTCAGACAAGGAAACGCACAGGGCGTCCGGTCAATTTCAAAATAAAACACAATACACGGACTCGCATGATCCCATTTTCCCATCACTTCGTCCACATAACGTCCAAACAAGCAACAAACGAACAACCAAGCAACCTCAGAAAGACAAAGTAAGATGTTGTTTGCCCGTTTTTGTCTTTATTCCCTCGTGATCTGGTAGTTCACCTGTGATGTGTTTACTGCCGTACTGCTTTGATGGCTGCGCTCACGTACCAGAGACGTGTTGGTGCTTGACCTCCTTTTATTCGTCATAAGCCATGCAGCCTTTCTCCTGCACCAGCGATACACTGTGTTCTTTGAGCGGGCTAACAAGGGATCGAGGGCTGTTTGAGAGCGAGCAAACATTCCCTGGAGATGTATCCCGGCCGAACAGGTGATACACAAAAGGTTGGAGGAGCGGAAAAGAAAGGTCAGCTTCCTCAGAAACTCTGTGTGCTCTCTACAACAGCTCAGTGACAGCTAGCGTAGCCCCGCAGGTCAGACGGCGGCTATATGCAATGTATGCACTGTATCTGAGTCTGTAGATGTAATCTCCTTTGAGCTTGCACTCGGACTTCTTCTGTCCAGGCGTGTGCATGCGTATTCATCCGTCTGTTTACACATGTGTCTCGGGGGGAGGAGCAAAAGTCTGCTCCCCGCATCGGCATTCTGCCCTCCTCCTTCCTGCCACCTCGGCTGGTGACCACCAGTGTGTGCTGCTGACATTTCTGGCAGCCAAAGGACAAAAAGATAACACACACACACACATCTCACTGTGCTGTCGCCCCACTGAAAGGGAAAAAGGTGAGTAGCTGTTGTTATTATTTTCTCCCTTTTGGGACATGAAAAACAGTTTCCCTTCATTTGACCCGACACCCTGCCAAGGCTGCCTATTACGAGGGGACAAATGCAGCAGTAATACACAAATACATGTAGCCTCTGTGGCCTACTTACTGACATCAACAAAGACTGACTGAAATGTTTCCATGGCAACAAAAACATGCTGCAATGACATTTAAAATCAAGGCCACTCTTTATTAGGCTCCCTTATGTTTTCATTCCAGGAGACCAAGCAGAAATTGCAAAGAGCCCACAGGTCATCAGTCCTCGCCGGGTTCCCAGAGTCTATCAGCTCTTTATATTAAGTCGACCAGTAATTTGGCAGCAGCATAAAGCTCATCAGGAATGTGCGATCCTCTCATTACTTTCCTGCGGACTGTTTCATTTCCGATTTGAACCTCATTTGTCTCTGAAATTTCAGATGCTCCCTTGGGTTTCGTCTTTTAAAACCGGGAGGAGGACTGATTGCTTTTTAAACAAGGCGATACAAAGGGAGTGAAGTATTTAGCCAGTCCATTTGTCATGACGAAGGTTGACTTGCCACAAATATTTGAAGGTTACTACCGCTTGTTTGTTATCCAGTCAGACAGAGACCAAAATAAAATGCAGGAATTGAATACACCACAGAGAAAAACACAAAAAACACCTCCTCACTTCCTTTTTTTCCCCTCTTTTCAACTTCTCTTTATTCCCCTCTCTGCTTTTCCTACTCCTCTCAAGCTGTTTCCTATTAAATCCTCAATTCAACCACCAAAATCATCTTTTTCCATTTCCCCCACTCTTCCCTCTTTTCATTGAAGGTGTACTTGGGGAGCGATGAATGGGAAGGTTATTGGGTGGGGGTTGAAATGGAACCGTCTCTTCAGATTAAGATGCGTGGTACCTCGCAACGTGCAGTGAATGAGAAAATACTGAAAGGCTGAGTCGGTTGTGGAGAAGGTGGGGCGAGACTGAAGGCAACGCTGTGAAACATCAACTTTGATTCGGCTGTAAATTTGTCTGCTTCATCCGTTCCTGCCTGAAACCCTTGGTTTACTGCGCGTTTGAGAATTCACAGTCAAGTCAAGCACTACATTTAAAAAAATGAAAAGCTGTTTTTTTTTTTACCTCTGAAGAAGATATGGTGGCGAGTGTAACTTTATCAAGGTAGAACCCTTGTGGGGATTTCACAAGGGGAAAAAGCAAACAGAATAGTTTCTTCTGTAAACCACAGGTTGGAAACTTTGATTCTCAAATGAAACGTTACCACAGCTTGGTTACACCTTCCTGAACTCTTTAATGTCAGAGGCAAAAGTTCACACAAATCAAGCAAAAGTACAGACACACGTGAATAAAAATAAAAGGAGGTACTTATGTAACCACCAAGGGAAGTAAAAGTAAAATTATGAAATCAGAAATTGGAGATTAGACCGATCTGATCTATAATCAGTAGCAACTTTTCACAATTTTGCAAACCCAAATTCTTCACTTGGTACATCTCTTGCAAACTTTCTGCAGTTTTCAAATGCCCGTCGAGTCAGCGCTAATGCAAGTGGCTACTTCGGCTTTGAATGATTTAAATACAAACAGTATTTGTTGCGATGATGACTCTTCAGGTGACATGAAAGATTTCGTGTGTAAAAACTTGACGACTTTTTTCCACCCCCGTGAAACCGTTTTGCAAATTGAACGCCATTATTATTGAATGCTTTTATTGTTTAAAATACCATAATTGGAATAATACAAAATTACAAAATATTCCTAACATCGGTTGATAAATTATCTGAACTGATATAAATCCTTCATCCCTGTTACGCCGCTACACAAACCCACTGCTAAATGCGATCCTTGCACCTGACTCAGTGAGCCCGTAACTTAATGCCTCTCCTTACGTGTTGCGTAAACGTGAGTGTGTATCCTGCCTTACCTGAATGTGTTTTGCAACTGTCCTGTCTGTTTGAGGGGTGCGTGTAGGTGATTCACCCCAAAGATCCTTGACTCGAAACTCGACCCACGGAGTCACTTGGGTACGATCTCCTCTGCCAGCCCTCTCGTTCGTGAACTGTTGAAACAAAAACAAACGTTACTTCAGATTCAGTCTCTCAGGTGTCAGCGTCCTCACGTCTCCCTCGTGGCGTCTCTTCCATTCAAAACCAATTTCCGCCGGCTCCTCCGCAGGTGCTGCTAATGAAGATTACAGAGACAGAGCCACCACATCCCCCTCAGGTGTGTCATCAGTACTGACCCTGCTTCTCCTCCTACCAACCACGCCTACCGCTAAAGACACTGAAGTGAATGCATTATCATAACAATCCCTAATTGAAAACTCTTTTGATGTTGGAAAACAAGCCCAATAATACAAGAAAATAATAATAATGGAAAACTCCCTTTTCAAATGCAACAAAAGTTTTCTATAGAAACCTGTTTGGAAAATATTGAATATAGAAAAGAACAAATATGTAAAGGGTTGAAGAAAAAAGTTGTCATAAAAGTAAAGTTCTGCTACCCAACTCCTGCTTTTTCTAACTACTAAAAAAAAGCAAATGAGTTTAATGAAACCTGAGGAAAGCACAGCTGTTCAGCGCTCTACAGCCTTTAATAAATCACTCCTTTGACCAATGGCATTTCCATTCTCATTAACAGTTGCTCCAGACCAATCACAAACACATGCTTCACTCGTGGGCACACAAGTGAACAGACTTCAGCTTTCAGACATTTTGACTGTTATGATTGCTTCTAGTCCATATGCTCAGGTTGTCTCCCCTGCTGTTTCCTCTGGGGAAAACCGCACAGGTCCCATGTATAGCTTAATTCAAAACACCACCTGGTTAATGAGCGAATACTAGAGGACTGATTCATGGCAGCTGGGTTCAGGTTATCACTCTGTGACTCTCTGTGCCACCTCGGGGCTCAGGGGCTGACTGACTGATGGATTTGGAGGGCACCTCATTCGAAAAATAACAACAAAAATTCTCACCTCCGCAATCAATCGTTCCCTAATGGATATGGACAACATGGCACTGGAATTTATGACAGTTTGGACCCTCATTTGTCGCAGCGGGGTGATATTGCGGATGACATTAACCGCGTCCGGCTGCAGCTGCAGCTCACATTAATCATACTCCCCGAGTCAGGACCTGTCAGACCGGATTAGGAAGGCCGCAGAGTTAGCTTCATTACACCCCTCCCTTTAAAACCTCCCCCAGGTCAGACAGGAAGTTAAGCGAGAGAGTGTTTGTGTTCGACGATGTCATCCCACAGCAGCACAGGAACACCTGCACTTTGAAACATGACTTTGTACGTTTTTCTGCAACGTTTGTGTGTCCCCTGTAATAACCGGCGTTAGTTGTTAGGTTGTTGTGACACGCAGGGCCAGCCAGGTTCAGGATCCGATTAGTCGCGCCTGGCGAGACACTGGATAGGCGATCGACTCCAGCAGCCCATCGGCAGGGTGACCTTACCGGCGCTCTGCAGATTTCACAGCTGTTTTGGGGTGTCATAAAGATTATACTTAAACACAAGATAGCAGCTGATAAACAGTGATGCCTCATAAACTTCCAAGCATCTGATAAAACCTCTTGCTGCAAGGAGGACATATTTGATACAGAAAAAAACACCTTATCCTTTATCATCAAGCTGTGCTGTTTTTTTTTTTTTTTAATAGAGGTGAACATCAGCGTGATTGACTGCAGGGGAAATAGTGTGTTGCACCATGCCGCTATATTTTACTCTGATAACCAAGGGTAGGGCCTCAGCCATAAAAATGTAGCCTCGGAATTCAGAGATAAGAAATTGTATTGCGGTTATGACAGATGTGGAGCTGTAGACAGAGTTCAAACTCAACAGGCTGAGCTGCTGAGGCAGAGGGGACACGTGCGTTTGGAGAGGAGAAATTACAGCAGAAGGAGCAAACATCATTCAAGTAGAGGATGTACTCAACTTTCCTGAGCTAAAGAGAGAAAGTGCAAGCTTTAAAATGTAAAAACAGGATCAAAATAAAGAGTTATCCTCTAAAGCGGTTCTCAACATGTGGGTCGGAACCCGAAAGTGGGTCTGGACCCAGAAGGGTTTGTTTTGTTCTCATCTTTGTTCTGTCACTCTTTGTAATGTCTGAGGTCTAAACTGCGCTATTATTTTCATGAGATAAATCTGATTGGTAAGAAAAGTTTTCTCATATTTCTTAATGAGAAATGATAGCCACACGGTCACCAGCGCCCCCCCCCCCCCCCCCCCCCACCCACCCGCTGCCTTTTAACTGTAAAAGGAATCAATCTCTGTCGATCTTTGCAATGGAAAACATAAACAGGCCGTTTCCGCAGTGTCCAGTTAATCAGCTCATCTGACACCTACCCTGTGGCGGTAATAATCAATTTTTGCCACTTATGGTCTTGTTTGCCTTTATAGGTCATATATAGGCATCAGTTTTCATTCCAGTCTGTTTCATAACCAGTTTAAACTGCTCCCAGGAGCTTTATGTGTAGTTCTGTCACGTCACAGCTTTATACCTCTGAATTACACAAAGCATAATCGACAGAGAGGATGAGAGTTAGGGATAAAAGAACGAGTGGAAGAAGACAAAAGGGTGAGCGAACGTCAGGAAAATTCCAATCCAAAGTACCATGAGTAGATTATGATTCCAGAGCACACGAGCTTGAAGTCTTTTCTCATGCATCTCAATGTGTGTTGTTCAAATTCTGCTGACAATCAATGAGCCTTTTCACTGGCTCGAAACATCGAAAAATTACTGTACAGCATCGAGTGATGCTCGGGTGCCCTCCTCCTGCGTTGCTGCGATGATTCAGCAGTGGGAGCTGACAGATTTGGGGGAATAATGAACAGCGGCGTGCTGGGGAGGGGTGGCAGAGGCAGTTGTAAGCACATGCCTTCTTTAGCTCTTCAGACTTCTGTGTGTGCCAGCTACAGCAGCGACAGTCCGTCCTCCCCATCTCCCCACCGCCTCTGCTCCTGCTGTTGTTGGAGTTCCAAGACGCTCATGCATGGAAACTCTCCAAAAAACAAACAGGTTTGAAAACTTTCCCCTGCTCCTTCCTGAGGCCCCAAGTCACTTCACCGCCTCTGTGTGATCAGGGCGCCTTTTCTTGTTCTGTCACACTTTTCTTTACTTATTAATCCAGCCCGCTGCTGCTTTGATACTACAGACGGCAGAGCTGTCCTGATTCTGTCACCAAAGAAGCTCTAAAGGTGGGGTACAGTCAGAGTGACGGGGGGGGGGGGGGGGGGGCTTACAAAGGCTTTGGAGAACCCCGGCGGTGAGATGAGAGGACGTTTAAAAGCTGAGAGTCCACAAAGGCCGATTTCAGTCGCGGCATTTGAAAGCTTCCCCTGCAACAAAGATGAGGTACATTAACCGACAATTTGTAAGTTAATGTACAGTAGAGCTCTGCAGGGCTACTTAGCGCTACGAGGAGAGATTCCGAGATGTGACAGAAACACACACTCGCAACACACACTCAGGCTCCTTTTAATGCCACAGCGAGGTACATTAGTGCATTAGACTTCTCTGCTCTGCACGAAAACCTCTTCTGTAATCCTCCCCTGTGGATAGATCAGGCTCTGCGTCTGTGATTCCTTTAGAAGAAAGCAAGATGGAGAGCATGTAAGAAATGGTTCAGCAGGATTGTAGCCAGAGGAAATATGTTTCAGAAAGGACATAATGCACCCTCGGGCTGGATTAGCTAACACTGATACTCGCGGCTAGCGGCGGGTGGCCTGTCAGAGCTCCAAAGGTGTGTGCTACTGAAGCGAGTCCAATGTTGACACAGCACCTTAATGTCGGAGCATGTTATTGGACCGAACACAGAAATAATTGATGAGAACAAGATGTAAATAATTAATGGAGATTATTTGCTTTGTTTTGTTGACAGACGAGCGGCCTCTGGCTGAGGCTATGCGCGCCGCTTTCTCCTCCAAACTAACCGAGAGGCTATTTCAGAGATGGCCGCCATCCCAGTTGTAAATTACTTTGGAGAGGAGTCAAGGGTGAATCTGTTTTAGTGTGTGTGAGTGTGTGTGTGGGGGGCTGACTAGGCGCAATGTCTATCCATCATTACAGCTCTCACATGGGGCTTAAATCACTGAAAAAGTGTTGAGAAAAATCAAATGATGACATTGAGAGAAAGAACTTCAGAGCGCGTGGGAGGATTAATTTGTTGTAAACACAAACAGCTGTTTGTCTCTATTTACCCGGAGTTATGCAAAGGAGGGAAAAACAAGTAATTTGATATGATAATTGAGATTTAATGCATTTGATTTCCATTCAAGCGACTTTTCTGTTCTGTACTGCCATCTCTTAAGCTGTAAAGGTATGCACTCGAAAGCTCCCTGTGGAGGTTACAGCATCAAATTGGATAAACAAAAGCTGCTCAGTTCCTGTGAACTGACAGATCTTAACATTTTTTCACGACAGGAAATCACTTCTGATAATTGTCTTTATAGAAACACATGAAGATGGAACAAGATGGATTGTTGAGTCATTTAATATTGATGCTGGGGTGTAAATGTTATCCAGACAGAGGAAATTGCCCCGGCTAATTGGAGATCACGCATTTACCAAGGGGCGACGCATGCAAATTGGGAGTCATTGAGATCGATCAAAGGTGAACTTCTAAGAATGTCCGGTGTCAAAATGTCAGGTGTAATTGTCTTTTACTGTCATGAGACAGAACATTAACTAGATTTCAATCGTTATAGTGGCATTGGTGCAAGTCTTCATAAACTGCAGTCTACCTCATGTTCAAGCAATTAAAAAAAAAGTTTGTTTTCAAACATTTCTTTTGCAGCCTCAACAAATTAGTAATAAACAAAAATGTGTTTTGTTTTTGGTACTGTTTAAAATTGTGCAAATTGGAGAGCTCAAAAAGTTAAGGAAGAAATGGAGCATGGTGGGGATGCTGGTTTTGGTTCAGTTGGTAGAGCATGTGCCCGATATGCTCCAGTCTTCAATCCCTGATCCTGGCTCAGTTTGGTGCATGTCACCCCTCTCTCTCTCTCTGCCCAACTCTCCTGTCACTCTTCAGCTGTCCCAGCTTATAAAGGAAAAAGACCCCAAAATTGGCGTTAGACAGCCTCTCAATTACACTTACAAATAATATAAGCTTGAGGGTAAAAAAAGAAGCTTGACGTTGATTTACTTTTAATTAATCTTATTTGTATCTAAATCTTATTTTTACCTACTGTTTTTACCTCAACTTGTATTGCCTTCTTAGTTATGTTTTGTGAAATGTTTGCTTTTTGTGCCTGTGTAAAGCACTTTGAATTGCCTGGTGTATGAAAGGTGCTATACAAATAAATTTGCCTTGCCTTGCCTTGCCTTTGATACACTTGTATTGCATTGTCAGTGAAATAAGTTAAAATGAAGACAGGACCCTGAAATCATAACCTTTAAAAAGGGGAACAAATGTATCTCGTACTCAGTTTTGATGATGTACAAAAAAAATCCATCCCATTTTATATGCAGTAAACAGTATTTTATCAGCTAGGATTACAGTTTGGAAGCACCAAGCAATAACCGATTAATATCTAATAAAAAACATATCTGGAAACGTATTCACAAGAATGACATCAAAATCATTTGCAAGTTTTGTACCGTAGGTGATAAAAGAATGAGGGAATTATGCAAATAAAATTGAAAAAATAGGTCTGAAAAAGGGAATGAGCCTATTAGAAGACAGAATCAAAGCAGGCTTAAACTGATGTTGTGTCTGTTTTAAAATCACTTGTGAACATAATATAAAATGATAGATAAAGAGTTGGTGTGCACGGAAAAGTGCTAAGCCTGGAAATTGGTACACTTAAATTTGAATAATTTTTCAGAGCTTTTCAGGACACGCAGACATCATGTTGTCTGTGCTGCAACCTACTGCAGAGAGCAACATGCCAATTTGATGCAATAAAAAGCTGGCGTGCAAGTGCACTGACATTGACATTTGCTGCAGGACAAGTGACAGTGGCAGGTCTGTCAGTTAAATATGAGTGCAAGAGGAACATTAAGTCAACGCAATAAAGATTGACACATGTGACTCATTCGTGGTATGGGCACCAGAAATAGCAGCATGTGTGCGTAACAGTTCCCTATAATAACAGGTGAAGCCATAGAGGTTTGCCAGTACAGTTGTATAAGTAGCATTTCGAGCATGGTTGATGAGTTTCACAGCGATTGAGATTTCTGAAACCATACCAGGCATTCGTGCAGTCTGACAGGAACCCGTGTGCATATTTCTCTTTGACAGACTCAGATTTTAGTTGTGAGCTTTATGCACCTTGTCCCAAGTGCATTGAAAAGCTCTTCAAGAGCTCTGTCAGGCAGTGTGAGAGTGATCTGTGGCTCGGTGTCATGGACGTGAAGCACCCTGCAGATGACAATCTCTCCTCATGAGTCACACACATAAGTGGGAGGGGGGGGAAAAAAAAATCTACTGACTGCTATCAAACATGCGTGGGATGAAGGACTGGCATTAAAAAGAGAAGGAAGAAGAAAATTACTTCTTTTCTTTTGGAGATTGAGGCAGCCGGGACAAGTCGACAGCTCTGGTAGTTCATGATGATTCAGATTCTGTCTTTTTTTTTTTTTTTTCCAACCTGAGAGACACCAGCTTTAATTTACCTTTAGCTGCTGAAGCCTCCTCGCCTGCCAGCACCATCGTGGCCTCGTCTCCGGCTGCCACCAATAATGAGTTTATACCTGCTGTGAACATTTTTAGCTCCATGCCAGTCTCACTGATCCAGCCCCCATGACTCCTTTGCCTGCACTGCCTGGGGTGCAATGACTGTCTGTAGCATATCTGCCTCCCTTATTCATCCCTCCATCATTACAGACATGGAGTTTCTCCCCAGTGTCATGGCTTCCATGTCTCTCTGCACTGCCTCAGCCACAGTGACTCACCCTCCTGGGCCTGGCTCCTCTGTTGCTAATGCCCTCAGTCAGCTGTGCACCCTCTGGGTTGAGCTCGAGCTGAACGTTTTCTTGAGCCATGAGAAACTAGGTATCAGGTATGGGGGATCCAGGCAGCCTGTCTCTCTTAATTCCTTTGGAGAAAGATGAAAAGAGGCACAATATGTGGCAAATTTCTTCCAGAAGCCATGTGCTTATTCTGAAACGCCTGCCACAACAGAAGGAAGAGAAAGTGACGCCCTATTGGGTTGGAATTTTAGAAGAAGAAATGTTAAGTTTATGCTAGAAAAGAGACATTTATCAATCGAAAAAGGTTCCAATGAGAATAACTGATGAAGATGAATGAAGATTTTAATAAATCTGTGATGAATATCTATGGACAAAACCTTTTTTTCTTTTATCATTCGATGTAAAACCAGCCGTGTTAATCAGACTTCACATGATTTATGTTTTAGCTTAAAAACATAATCGATTACTCTTAAAGTGGTCAAACATCTTCTCGTCAACGTCTTCTTAACTCTTGATGCCAGTTGGAATTAATAACACAGTTTTTAGCCACTAAGCATTTCTAACATCAAGTGAATTATGTAAGAGACCTGCTATAATACTTCCACACCTCAGACTTTGACCATAATATAGTACCACTGCTTTATCTCACGTTAACATTAAGACAAATGTTTGCTAACTCGACTGTCTGTTTCATCAGCTAAGCTAATTCCTCAGTGTATACATGTAGACGCTGAATCCAGAGCTGTCTTTGAGGATCTTTGCTTTTCGCAACAAAATCTGAAACATGCAAACTCCTACACTCTTTTTTGTTCAGTGGAACATCCGAACACAACAAGACAAGCAGACGCACAACCAATTCTCTCGGCCTCTGACACAGGTTTTTTTTTTCACCCAGAAGTTATTTTGGGCAAACAAAGTAATTTTCTCTATTGACAGCATTTTATAGTCACTTTGATGAAACAATTGATGAAACAAATACAGAAAAATAAAAATGGTTTACAAGCAGATTCTCACTTCTCTGGTCTCTTGACAGAGTACCATGCTGAACCATTTCAACATGAGGTCAATCGATGTATGGTGGGATTAGATAAGGTGTGTACATTGTAGACATATGATGGAGGATGATGGGTAAGAATGAGTGTGCTGCCTCTGAGATACAGTGGGTGAAAAACGGTTATGGTCTTTTATCTTGTAACATCTTCATTGGTTCTTGGCTTTGTGAAATATCATACTTTTGGATCCTGAGAGGACTAAGCTCCTCCAAGCAAGAGGTTTAAAAAGAAAGATAAGAGGTGTTAGTATAGCCTTAAAAAAATATAAATGATACCAAAAATATCCCAGCCCTGGGGTCATGTAAAAATCAATCAGGCAGCTTATAATTTAGTCACTTGGGCACCGCTTTTTTACCATGGTAGTTAGCCTTTGAACAAGGTGGATGTGCTGCACCTTTGCTCCAAAATGCCCTAGCAAGGTCAAGGTGGCGATGCTGGGCTCGTGTGTCTCTCATATTTGATCATTCTCCCTTTCAGAGGCAACATTAAAGTCGCAATTGTGCACTGTATCGTCTGTAATAAATTTGTGATTGGGTCTTTAAAGCTGGCATCCAGAAAATGAACCCATCAAGTTAATCTAAAGAGGAGGGCCGTGCCCAAGGTCCTCACCCCGGGGATGGTGTTTAAATTCACTGGGATCTGGTTTCTGTCCAAAAGCTGATTCGGAGAGTGTACCAGCATTAATCTTTTTGCCAGAGGCTCAAACAACATTGACTAGGAGGCAGTTTGCAAAAACACAAGCCAATAGCCTAAAGGAAAGCTTCCCTGTTCAGTTGTAGTACTGCGGCTCTGAGTATGGTGCAGCCTGAATGAGCTCAGCTAATAAATGGAGTCAGCCCAAAAAAAAAAGTTTCATCTCACCAAAAACTCAGCAGTGGTGGTCCCTCCGGTCTTGCACCATTGGGTGAGATTTAGACTGTTCCAAATTTTTGAGTTTCCGAATTTTAGAAAAAAAGCAACAAAGTAATTAAGATTTAAGGTTTGAGGGCAGCTTTGGCTCGATAGGGTTTCATCTGTTAATCACACGGTTGAAGGTTTGACCATTAAGTCCTGTCTACATGTCCTCAAACAATATTTTTTTTAAAAACCCAATAACTTCAGATGGAGAGGTTCAACAGTTAATTTAACCCGACCAAACCCCCAATGTGGCTAACAAACACCACACATATCTTTCACATGACATTAGTTTTTTTTTTTAAATTAAGATTCATGAATTCAAACTAGAAGGCAAAAAAGTTCCTGAATATTTATGAAATATTAATATTCTGGTATCATGTTTTTTCAGGAGTGGGAAAAGCATGAATGTGCGCATATTAAGTTCAGCATCCATTAACATCACAAAACATCATCAAGAGTGGCTTTAAGCGGTCTCTAATCAGTCCACTGGTCAAATCTGATAACACTGCAATAGACTCAAAGCAGCAAGCATCAACTTTATGATATACTAACTAGTACATTTGGTTTAAATCTTCACTGTATGCTGGACATGGACCAACATTTCTGTGGTTGAAGCATAATGAGTTTTTAAATGTGTTTTATTACATTATACAATGGCACCATATGAGTACTAGTGATATTATCTAGCTGGTGGTGATGTTGGTTTTACTTCACTGCAGAATACTAAACTCAACACAGTGTAGTGCTGTTAGTGTGTGTGATGTTGATGCTAGTCAGGTCCTCGTCTCAGAGACAGGCTCATTGATACGGTCCATGTCTTTAACAAGGCGAGGGCAGCCCTAAGGCAATGTAGCCTTAGAGCCACAATTAGCTTTGTTAATATGTACCGGATCTTCCCTGCTTTGGTATTGCTGACAGCCCAGCAGTGGCTCCGACCCTCATTAACCCGACCAAATACCTGCTCACAGCTCATATCAATAACCAGCCGGCCCTCACATAGCCCGCTAATAATGTCCGACAAAGTCATATCAGCAGAAAGTATGTCATTAAAAAGTTAATTTCTCATTTATACCTAAATATATTTAAGAAATGTAAAAATTGGCATATCAAACACTGCCGGCAATTGCACATCAATGACAACGTGAGCTTTTAATTTAGTTAAGAGAAAGCAAAAAAAAGCAATTATCAGTGTTTTACCCAGTGGCAGGGACAGATGGAGAGTAGGAAGAAAGGCCCAGGGGATTTACTGAAATTAGGAAAAATGGTGGAAAATTGTTTATAAAACTTAAGAATGTAAAGTTAATGAGCTGCATTTGTTTATGTATGTGTCTACCTGATTAGGATTCTTAACTAAAATCAAAGTTTGAAAAAGTTGTGGTCCAAATCAAGGGTAACCTAAAAATGAACAATGATGCAACAACAACACGTGAGAAATATAAATAAATTTGAAGGGAAATTTGGTGTTAACCTGTCCACATACAGCAGACCTATTCAGTGAGCTTTAGTTAGGAGGGTCAGATTGAAACAGAAATTAAGGTCAAAAGGAGGAGGACATTCAGATTTCCTGAATGTGTTAAAAAAACATTTATGTATTTAAACTGAGACATTGATTCCTGTTTGAAGAAATGAAAATGTTTCATTTAACAACATGACAACTAAAGTAAAATGCAGTGGTAAGCGCTGTTGCCTCACAGTAAGGAGGTTCCATGTTCAAATCCTTGTCGGACAGAGCCTCTATGTGGGAGTTTGCATGTTCTCCCTGTGCATGCATGGGTTCCCTCTGTGTACCACGGCTTCCTCCCACAGTCCAAAGACATTCTTGTGAGGTTCATTGGTGACTCTTAATTGCCTTTAGTTGTGAATGTGAGTGTGGCTGGTTGTCTGTCTCTCTATGTCAGCCCTGTGATTGACAGGCGTACAGTCCAGGGTGCACCCGCCTCTCACCCAGTGACAGCTGGGATCGGCTCCAGCCCCTACGACCCCGAACGGGAAAAGCGATAAAGAAGATGGATTGATGGACAATTAAAGTGATGATTGTGTGATTTTCAAACGGTACTAACACTTAAACATTTATAATTGGCCGTATGTTTAGATGGAAACTTAAGTAAGCCACAATTTGATTGAAATATATTGCTTATTGTTTTTCACATATTTTTTGACAATTCTAAGTGGGCAATGTGTCAACAGCTTGATTCATGACGGCTGGATGGATCACTGTATCTTATAGAATAAATGTCTCATATTGCAAGAACTTCAAAATTTTTTTGGATTCTCAAATCATGTTTTTTTTTTTTTCTAAATAAATCATTTAAGTGATGAAATTGAAAAAGCCTGGCATACAGTTTGTACATGTGTACTCACATACGTCTGAATACATCAGCTGCAGGCATAACTGAGTGTGAAAGGGCGCAGATGCAGAACAAAACGCAGGTTGGCAGATCGGTCTTTGTGAATGGCTGCCCAGAACATGAGCCAGTGGATGGCGGATCAGAGGAGAAGAGTTGCCAGTGAAGTGGGCAGTCGTTCTCTTCTAAACCTCCCCCACCCCCCAACCTCCATTTTCCCTTCTTGTCGTGCTCCCTTTTTTTCCTCCTCTTTCACTCTCTCTTCGGGGATTAGATGCAGCTGCTTTCCTGTGCACAGCTTGTATATGTGTCTCTCTATCTGATACCTTCACAAACACTCTCTTGTTTCCCTTTCTGCTGATCTCTCTCATCCTTCTCTGCAGTCCCCCTTACCCTGACCCCCTGGTTGCATAATCAGTTGATAAAGCAACATCTGGCTTTTTAAAAGAGTCCACTTATGCGTCTAAAAGGCCCCACAGAGTCGTCCTGAATAATGACTGGAACATTTCCCCTCATATAAAGATGGATGAGACGTGATTTGTCCCCTATTTCTCTGCCCCGAGCTGGCCACACAAAATGTCAAAAAACACTGAAATCCTTTTTACCCAGGTGACTGCGATCAGATAAAACGAAGGACTAGCGGGCAGAACTGATTGTTTATGCATAACAGCCTCTTTCAAAGTGGCACAATGGAGTGGAGTTGTGGTCTTGACCCAGTTAATTAAAATACTGGTGGAAATGTAACACAGTAATGTCTTTGAAGTTCAACACAACAGTGCTATTCATGTTTTTAGATTAGCATTCCTTTCTCATCAGATTAATTTAATTTAATCAAGGACTATGGAATGAGTTGGACAGCTGGAACATGCTGTCACACAACACCACATTAAGCAGACCTGTAAATAAACACAATGGCTGCTATTAAAGCTGCGCTGAAATTTTAATTAACTCCACTGTTTGTTTTGAATTGGGGTTTCCGATTTGGTCAAAAACAACTTTTGACACGTTGCTGTAGAAAAGCAAAAGTGTGAGGTTAATGAAATTAGTTATGGCATGATGACGAATGCTGACTCAATGTTAAACTGCAACAGCTCACATTAGTGCTTTTCCTGCTACGCAAAGCCAAATGTGTGCTGTGAAAACAGCCTATTACAAAAAAGTCCAAATGTAACTTTTGCCTTCATAGCACCTACTCTGACACTTGTGTGAATCAAGGGAGTCAGGCCTGGTTCTGCTTTATTTCTATTAATTCTATACAATAATTAGATTAGCTAACGTTATTAACATGTGCTTTTTCCCCATCTGTAATGATGTATTTCAAATCTCTAAATAAACTGCTTTATAGATTTTAGGTATTGCTACAGTGTCTTCTTAAATAGTATGTGTGGTTTTATGTTATATATATTGTCACACTATACTTACAAGCCGAGGGACACGAGTTGGAAATAAGAAAGAAGCTGTTTAACTCTCTGAGCAAAACGTTTAATGCTCTGTATTGAAACTATGTTAAATTGTATTGTCCCATATGGAGTCGGATTTATGTGAAATCTAGAGGGAGCTGTTAAACCCATGGGTAAATTGTATTGTTTCACACATGCAGATATTAACTGCCACACACATAGTAAAAAAAAAAATCTTTGTGCACAAATTCATCAACAGAGATCTTCACGGGCAGCTGCGAGGGTGAAGTAAAACACAGGTGAAGGCAAACAATGTAAGTGTCTGCTGTGCGAGCGCAGGACTGCAGCTGCTCCCTCCCAAGCGGCAACCTCCGGTGTTGAAAAATGAAGACAATATGGATGTGCAAAATCTTGCAGTTCGTCGATTGTCCACTTGAGGCTGGCTCCAGGAGCCCTGGAAGTCACATACACACCACGGCCAAAGTTTCTACTGAATATATTAACATGTTTACAGCGTGGTAAAAAAAAACTAAATATGTCTGATTAGTTATTGTCATCATGGGCACACACTGTACAGCGGTTGTTGTTTTTTTTTAAACCGCTCCGTTTTGATTTTATGACTCATGCGTGTTATCCATAGTTAGGCACGTAGCTGACATGATTGACAGTCGGGCGTAATGTAACAGTTCATGCACAGGCATAAAACCCGCCTCAGCTACAGCTCTCAGCCTGTCATTAGGCTGACTGAAAGTTAGATTTCCAGCATGGCCGCTGCTGCCGATGAGCCTCCCTGCCGTTACAGAAGGCTGACGTCACTCAGGCTTCATCCATTAATTAAACATTTACAGTCTGTGGTCATAAGGCTTAAAACCCGCCTTAGCTCCAGCTCTTAGCTTGTCGTCAGGTTGTTTATACATTTACTGACAGAAGCTGCAGAATATTTAAATACAAAATGAAGTTTAAAACTTCAGCAATACAACCACATCATTAAATGTAAATCCTGCATGAGGAAGCCAATGCAACACTGAAACATCTATCAATGGGTCCTTTGTTTGTGATGTAATTGGGGTAGGTATTTTATGACAGTGGAGAATCAACATGTCCAAAGTGTGAGGATATGAAGAAAATGAATAAATGTTGCAGGCAGGTGACAGGACTGGGTTTCTGTGCAGATTGATTGTTTTGTGACAGACAGAAGCCGGCCCTCCACCTCTCTTCTTTACAGATAAATAATGGGAGAGAGCAATGAGCAAAGACAGCCAGGAGGGATTGAACGTCTGTGAGCCGCTGCTCAAAGTGCAACATCATTTATCAGTGTCACAGCAGACGATCCATGTTAGCTGAATACACGGCAAACACACAGAGTGCACATACACACAATGTTACAGCAAGCAGACAAGGACATAGAGTCCCCGTTAGAGAATTCAATTCTGGCTTTAAGCAATTTTCTACCAGAGGTACACGAGCGCCAGACTAGTTTGAACTGATTTTTTAAGTCCCAGTGCACCTGAGATTTTCCAAATTTCATGCTGCCATAAAACTTTGACTATCAAAGAAAATAACTATTCAACTGTTCCCTCTAGTTCCTCCTTGGGGTTTAAAAAGTTAGTAAAAAGTTTATCTTCAGTCAGAGGTGTTTTTAAATTTGATTTAACACATTTTCAATGAATTATATTTTTCTCTGTAACGACATTTGTTTTAATATCCAAAAAAACCTTTGTACATTTAGAACACCGTAACTTACTTACATTTCAAGATATTCACATAAAAGCGTTTATGAATATAATATGAATAAGATTTGAATAACCGTATTTATCCTTTGCTTATTGCTCAAACAGTGCCAAGCAATATAAAGAGCACCACAAAGCCTTCCACACATGCATCAAATTTACAGAGCTTGTGCAGAACACATGCATATGAAGCTAAGAGAGCGCAATTCCAATATCACACAACATTAAACAAACATACAGCAGGACTGGCTGTAAAACCCCTTTCACTGCAATATGATAAAAATCTCTCATATTGCGTACACAATAATCACTTGTGCATAAAATGCAGTACTTATTATTTTAAGCATTTATATTCCAATGCAAATGAGCCTGCTGTGTGTGACCTCTCTCACAGAGTAAAGAACCTGATGACGGAAGTGTTTCCTCAATATGTGTGACAGCTCAATCCTGCGTGACACACTCCTGTCTCGTTGTCTTTATACAACGACCTCCCCAGGCGAGCGGCTGACAGCTAAGCAGCAGCTACAATAAAGTTCAGCAACCCACCTCCGTCACACAAGGGCAGCAGCCACTCGTTCCTCTTTGACGCAAGCCCAAAACAGAGAGGAAGATTGAGAAACAGCAAGAGTCTGAGGCAAGGAAGGTGTTTAGGAGAATTTAAAGTAGCATTAGAATTTGTCTTTACCAAAATGTCTTCTTGAGTTTTTCTCACATGCCTTCTTAGCTGGCGGCAGTAGCCCTAAGATAGGGAAAGAATGTAGTAATCTAACGTCTAGTCTAGGTTTTTTTTGTAATAGGGCTTTATATTTGATAAAAAGTGAGGCTGTTACATGGGGGGGGGGCACAACAACAGCTATATTCTAGCAGGAGGGTTGATGGAAATGTCTGCAAATGGAGCAAAAAGGGAGAAAGGACTGTTGAATAAAATAACAAATAAGCTGTGAAAATAATATCTTTAGTATAGTTAGCATCTATTCATTTACTGTTTGCTGTTGTCTGATGCGTACGCATTGGTTTGCATGTACAGTATATTGTTTGGCATGATGAGACAACAAATAGCATATTTTACATGTATGCAGATAATTGAGGGTTCTCTGGAGTTGATTCAGCTTACAGGATCTGAAAAACATTAAAGGTCTACATGTTGATCCGTCAAGTCCGGTACTGCAGAAACAGAACTACTACAGGTCAGGTCAACGATATATCCAATATTTTTGTCTGAGAGACCTTATCGGGTATTTCTACCTAATAACATTTCCAAACGAGAAAAAATCCTTTTGTATTTTGTGAAAGTCTTGATGTGATGATGTTTTCTATGATTCCATGTTAAAGTAGTGTGATAGACATGTCGTATTATTGCCACGCTGGGTTTAAGGTGACTTGATTTTGTATGAACACAAAATAACCTGTTTTATCAGCACACCTTGGCTTGTGTTGCTTACGGCAGATTGTGCCTTGTTGTTTTATTTTTTGGTAGAAATAGTTTCTTATTGCACCATAAATACCAGCTTATTGAAGCGCACAACCCGCTATCATCTATTGAGACCTTGTTGCAAAGATATTTGACTCCCTTCTGAGGCAATTTCAATTTACATTTTAAACGGTTTAGTGGATGTTGCCTAGCTATTCTTTTCAGCAAGTCCTCTTTTCTGGCTTCTGTTACTCTTTGCCAGTTTTGTCTGTGTTTATATACCAGCATGGAGTTTTGAGAGTGTTTTACTCACTTTAAATGTAGTTTTCCACATTGTCTGTGTATGTTTGAAATGATGTACCTGTTTAAAAACACATGTTGCTTATTTGAAATATAGTGTTAGACAAAATTAAAATCCAATAACTGTAATATAGGCAGCTTTATAGGTAGCATTTTCTTAAAGGTGGAAAGGGACTCATCAGATGAAATAAAGTTTGGTATTTCCTTCAACCACTGGAAGACTACAGAGGAGAGGAGTCTAGCTAGAGAGTTTGGGCCTTGCTCTGAAGGTATAGGACCAGGCTTTTTTCATCGTCAGAACGTGGTGGGTGGAAGGGTTTATAGACCTGGATGTTGGACTTCATGTGATCAGCAACCGGGAGCCAGTAGAGGGATATGAACAGCAGAGATGTGCTGTTATGTGTTGGTCAAAGACTAGTCACACTGCTGTGCTCTGTATCAGTTGCAGATTTGAGTGTGCATGCAAGGAGACCTGCCAGTGAGGAGTTGAAGTAGTCAATGCATGATGTTACAAGACCCTGTATCATGCTCTGACAGGTAGGGTCTAATCTTTCTGATGAGGTACAGGGCAAATCCACATGAACAGGCAATCGTGGCCACTGAACCTTAAAGGTTAGCTGGTCATCAATCATGACACCTAGCTTCCATAAATTCTGTGCATGAGTTTGGTTGGTCCAAGTTTGATATAGATTTGTGCACAGAGGGACTGGCTTGGATGACAAGGATTCATTCTTTGATAAGTTGAGTTAAAGGTAGCATTCTTTCATCCATTTGGAGAGATCAGCAAGGCATGAGGAAATCCTGAACGAGACTGGCGGGAATGACAGGAAGAGCAACGGTATGAGAAACCATGGAAACAGATGATTGCACGAAGTGAGGTGGTTTCTTTTGCACTGACCCTTGAGGACCCTTGTGGATGAGTGGTGCACTTTGGGCACTTCTCTCTTTCATGATACTCTAACATATCTCCATTAAAGGTAGGACATGAACCAGTGGAGGGCAGATCCTGAGATACCAAGCTAAGAGAGGATGGAGAGGAAGATTAGGTGATTCACTGTGTCAAATGCAGCTGACCAATTAAGGAGCAATAGAACTGAGGCCTGACCAGTAACTCAAGCCAAACACAGTGATTCTGGCACGACAGCAGTCTCAGTAGAGTGGCCCTGCTTAATGCCAGACTGCTTCTGGGTCAAAAGGATTGTTCTTGGACTGGAATTCAGACACTTGATTAAAGACTGTGTACTCAAGTATTTTTTTGACAGACTGGGTAGATTTTAAACTGGTCTATAGTTTTCAACCAGGGTTTGGTTGAGGGTGGGTTTTTTTGAGCAGCAGGATAACTGGCGCTTTTGTGAATGCAGTGGGAAACATACCCATTGACAGCAACGGGTTGCATGGATTAGGTGTAGGCAATAGGGGTCTAGGAGGTTTGATCTCTTGGGTCCAGGGTAAATAGCAGGTCTAGAGGCAAGCAGAAGCCTAGAGACCTTGTTCTAAGTCTAGAGGGGAAAATCAGGTGAGTAAGGACCTATTAGTTGTTGTCTAGGCTGAGTTGGTCGGGCTCAGAAACAAAGTTACTGATGGGTGAAACCTTATCAGTAATGCACGACACAAACACATTAATATTTGGTAAATTCTCTGTCTTGATATTTATTGCAACTTAAGGACTATTTAAATTCAAGTTCAATTATAATGTATTATTGCTATGCCCCTTGCTCAACAGAAGGCGAAATGTTCTTTATAACATTTAGACTCTTAAGCACACCATGTAAGTTGAAAACTTGCGACCTAGCATCAGCAGCTCTCAGATGCAAGCGAAGAGCTTTATGTTGTCAGTCCATGAAACCTACAGAGTAGTAAAAATTCGACCTCTGCTTGAAACAATTTGTTTGAGCTGCTGTCTCTTTAAGGGCCCCCTCCCCATGTGTCCACTTTCCTCTATATGGCCAGCTCTTCCAGGAAGGCAGAAGGCTGCAGGGTTGCGAGGAGAGGGCTGCACATGTGCTGGTAAAACAGCCGATGAAAACGGCTCCACATATGTAGAGTCTTGAAGCTATCTGGTGAAAGTCTCCTGGGACTCTTAACAAGCCGTTAACGCACTCTGCAGACCGTGGATAACGCCAACATGATCTGAGGGTTTGCTCATTTAATATGGCCATCCAGCATTGTAACACTATTGGTGAGTTTTAAAACGGGAATCAGCATAATAAGTCAACTTTAAAGTGAACGTTTTTTTCTGAAGTGAAGAAAGTTTAACTCTCAGTCCAACTTTAATGGGTGAACACTGATTTCCTGTTGTTGAAGCTGCAGTAGGCGGTGTTAAAATGGATCCATGCTGTGTCTGAATCACACTGTTCAAACAAAATTGTGTACTTGTACTAAAATGACCTTATATATAGAAAAAAAGATACAACTGTCTTTGTGTAATTCTTTCAGTTCTTTCATGATTCATAAGATATGCATTTACTTGAATTTTAAAATTCACACCTTAGTGACACCTTAGAAAGAAACTCATAAGGATGCGGGGTCCAGGAAGGCATCGTAGAGAACGTACTCCCTTCAAACACAAAATGAGTTTATTGGCAGGTTGCTGTCATTCAGCAGGAGGGAGAGCAGTTTTAACACACTGCTGGAGGGTTACTGCAGTGTCAGAGTCACTCACAATCTGATTCATGAGTCCTGCTACAGCATCCAATTGGGAATCCCTTATGAAGTGTCTGCTGATAACAAGCGAGGCTTTAGCTTCTATCAGGAGCAGACGGATTCAAGCTTGTAGCTGCAGTCCTATTGAAAACACTTCACTTAGAAGGAAGGACTGAGGCCAAGCTACTAGCAGTGTAGAGTATAAGAGTTTCCTTACGTTTGTGTGAGACAGAAAGGGGAAACACAGGAAATCATTTAAAGGGGAAAGAGATTGACAATAAGAAAAACATGTCTAGAACCAGGAGAACATCATTATGTGCCCAAGGCACGTTCTGATACAAATAGAGAACAATCTGTAAAAATGTTAAGGTATAGAAATTGAGGGAATTTTGAGTCCATAAATTGAGGTATTTTGCAGCACAGATATACAACAGTAAAGTCAGAAAACAATTCAATGTCTTTGCATCCTTTCCTTTGAAAGAAAATACATCAAAATAAAGAGACTGGATTTTTCTTATCGTGACAAAGTGTTTTGACCCTGGCTCAGGGGAAGCAGCATAAGGGAGTCTCAAACAATCTATCAGCAAAACACTCTTTTTTTAGCATAACAATGTAAAACAAATTCTCAAAGGAAAGAAAGACGTGCATGAAGCCACACTTCTGATCCTGGTTGCAGTTTGAGATAGAAGGGTGAGGCGCTTGACTCTGGCCTTTTTAGTCAGCCCACAGGTGCAGAGGATCAGAGGTTGATGGGAGTATAGAGGTCAGGTAGTGCCTCAATAAAAAAAATGTTTCCACATAGCAAAACAAGGTCTTGAACCAGGACAAAATCTTTATGAGCCCAAGGCGCATTCCGAAACAAATTGAGAAAAATCTGCAAAAATGTAGAGTTAAGAAATTGAGGGAATTTTCTGTCCAAAAATGACACTGTCAAATGTTTGCACCACTGATATACAACAGCAAAGTCATAATCCAATAGAATGTCTTCTTTTCCTTTCCTTTCAAAGAAAATACAAGCAAAAGGAAGTTACAGTATGTAACTGTATGCTGTAGATCTGGTCTATAAACAACATTATATGAATCCCAGAAATAAGTTATTTTATGTCATCTATTCTCTGTGCAAAGTTAAACCTCAAAGGAAACCTTAAACACAACACAGAATGGGATACGATGGTGTTTATAGACTGGTGAATGGAAACAGATGTCAACAGAATTTGACAGTGACGAGGCAGAAAACCTAATTAGATGTCCTTCATGGTTAGATAAGATCCCTCCACTTAGCTTCAGGATCCTGCATCACCCCGTCGAGTTTATTCCATTGTAAAAACCCACTAACTGAACATAATCCTTTACACAACATTTCTTCTTAAGGTTACACAACATCTAATTGAAAGCATCACTCCATGTTGCTACAGTACAACAGGTGACTCAATTGGAGGTCTTATTGAGAAGAAAAACAAGGCGACCATTTTTTTGGTAACCAAGATTACGCTGAATTTATATTGTTAGGTCTCAGCATATTGGTTTACATACTGCTAAGTTTTAAATATTGAAGGGGAATGAAAAGTCTCCCAAACAAACATGCTAATTTACAAGATAATTTTGCTGATAAATCTTTAAGAAAAAGGCCAATAACTACTTGTATTTGTCAACAGCAGTCACCTCAGGGGCTGAGAAATTAAGCCAATGCAGAGGGACCAAAAAACTGCAGTTCCACAAATGGCCACCTGGGACTGTTTCCAAAGTATGTCATTTCTCCATTTCTGAATTCTTGCACAACTTATTGAATTACATTTTAACCAAAGCTTAAAGTTATGCATAATTTAGAGCCTCATTGCATTATGGGACAAGTTATTGACTTCAACTGTTTGGGGTTAAAATTGGTGTTTTTATTGGTCTGTCCATAGCCTACTGTTCACTCACAGCCCATCCCCCTGGAATAGGGTAGTAAGAGAGACAATATGCCCAGACTTGTTCACCTCTACTGTGGGTTGCAGCAGTTTCCTTCGGAATTGTGCGTCCATGAGAAACATAAGTTGATAACTCTTGGATGTGTGTATTTTTGTATTGCTAATGTCGGCTTTGCCAGTTCATTTCGGTGTTTGAAATAGTTTTCACTCTGAAAACGTATGTGAGCTGAGGTAATTGCTATCTTATTAACAGTATCATAGTCTCTTTTAGTTAGAATACTGCATGTTTTAGTGTTACCTCAAATTAAGACGGCAATGGACATCAGCCAAATTACAAGTCAACAAAACAAAAAGTAACAGAAACAAAAAACAAAACAAAAAAAACCCACTTAATGTTGGTTGGAAATGGAGAGTGGACCAGTTTTCCATTATATGTTTAATTAAATAAACATTAAATGTTTAATGAGCCAGTCACACTGACCTTATTTCTGTTTTACATGTTCTTGTTCATTGTGGACATACAGCAGGTTGTTTTAGGCAACCTAAAGAAACAACTGACGTGGGTCTTCTTGGAAGGACTGTCTCCAGTAACCACAAGCACACAGATTATGGTTGCCCACCTCTTACTGCTGTTTTGCCTGAAACACAGTCATTGTGCATGTAGAAATCTTTCATGTTTGAAGGAATTGAATCAAATCTCATTTGCTGGAAAGGTGAAGGTGTTTTATTTCATGTTGTTTGTGGGAAGATGAATAATCCTGGCTCGTAATAAAAACAATCTTTGCTTGGGAAAATACAGATAAACTGTGTTTTTTGTGAAAACAAAATCTTTCATTTTGCCGTTTTTTTTTTTTTTGCTTGTTTCCTTTTTTTACTTCAGAGAATGTGTGATTTGAGGACAAATGCCACTTCAAAATCTGACTATTACATCAAAAATGATGCCTCTGAGACTCCTCAAATGTATATCATTACTTGCTTTTCTAATCCTCTGCAATGTATAGACATATTTTAAGATATTACATATTGATATTGATTTAACTGCATTGGTTTTAAGAATGTTTTTCCATAAAGACTCCAAAAAAAGTCCAAAAAATATCTCCAGTTTATGTGTCAAGCACTCCAAGTAAGGACTACCCTCAGGTCTATCATAAAAATGCCATCATACATCCATTCTCTACTCATTCAAAGATGCCATCATAGATATGTTTGATGGTCACATGTCTGCCTGAGCTGAATTTACCATGTAGGAGCCGTGGGAGATACAAGACAAAGAATGGCAAATAAACCGATGGATGGGAGACAGAGAGCGATGGGGAGATGTGACTGAATTGTTGATCCAAGCACATCACATAGAGAGAGAGAGAGATGTAAAGAAGGGAGAAAGGAGGAGGGTGGCGATGCAAGAAGAAATGCCAGTCTTGGAAAGTCTTGCATCACAGCTGGAATTCCATCAGAGCAAAATAGATGAGGCATTTTTTTGAAACGATCCCAAGGGAGTCAGCGGAGGGAGTGAGCCAAGATGAGTTGTAAGATGAGGTGAGGTCAAGGGGATGAGCATGACAGGAATGCACAACGAAGAAAAGTTGTGTTTGGCATCTTGCAGAGTTGTTTAGTCAGCTCTTACTGAGACGTTTATCTGAAAACTGTCATTCCAGGAGAAGAACGGCACTCAAAGAGAACTCTCTAAACACCAAAAAACACTCCTCTCCAAAGGGAATACGCAGTGAGAGAGCTACAGATTCAGTCCTTTGCCTCTTTGCTCAAACACTCAAATGTGAGTTCACACCATACAGAAACAGCGTGCACAATTTTCCAAAGCAAAAAACAAGTAGTCCTGCAGTCCGGATACAACTGAACACCACTTATCCTGACTTAACGGCACGCTGAGTCTTGTCAAGCACCTCTAGTCCTCGTCTGAGTGTCTCCGGGGCCGAGATTGGAGTGTCAGGCCGAAGCACAGCACAGCGTAAGTGGCTATCTGGTGCTTCACTTGGGAACACTTAAGAGTCTCCCTGCGCTAATTACGTAGCTCTAATTAGCTTACGGGTAGTATCCAGTGAATGCCTAATTGTCTATTGACATTATGCAATGAGCTGCAACAAAACCCTCTATCTCAGTTAGCGTATCGCCACGACAGCAAAAAATACAAGCCGCTGAAAAAGGGTCTGTCGCAGGGTAGTGCAGCGGCGAACACAAGCACACAGTGGAGAGAGAGAGAGAGAGAGAGAATGAGAATATTCATATTCCAATCATGACTTTTCAAAGTCAGAGGAAGATGTGAAAGACTCCAAGTCTGACAGAGTTTGGTGGAATTGTCTCCGTCTCCTTTTTACTGGCTCCCTCTGGCTCTGTTTCTCTCTTTGTTCCTTTATCAAATCCAAATTAAATGAGCTGTAATCAGGTTAAATACTTGTGTCTGGGCAGCAGAAGCAACAATATGTTGCTAATGAACAATACTTAATTGTCACAAGAGGAAGGCACAACAAGACATACAAATGATCAGTGATAACACTCGCTCACACAGCTTCTTGAGTACCAGCAGATCCCATGAGCATCCAGGAACCTCAAAAAATATTTTCTGCACAGACAAAGTTTGATGTGAAGATGTAAGCATCTTTCACAATCTGCTTTTCTAGCTCTGGGACCAAATGCACATTGAGTAACTACGTGTGTATACTTGAAAACTCAAGGCTTTGGATATAATAAGAATTAGCACACCAACAGCATTAATTGAGGCGTGTTATTTATGCTTTTAATCCAGTGCCTTTGCTTTGCAGGTGGAACATTTGAAGCATCAGCAGCAGCTCAGGTCAGCTTTCAAAGTAACACTCGCAGGTAATCTTCATTTTTGTTCTGTTTTGATGCTAAAAAACAATCCAAGGACAAAGCAAAATGTATCAAGGTGGATTGATCTTGCACTTGAGGCTTTAAGTGTGCTTATGAAAAGAAAAACGCCACATTTGAGAGTTTTTGCATAATTTCTTATTTCTGAATATGACTGAAAATTATTTTCAGGAGTTATTCCTACTGAACCAGTGAATAAATGCTTTTCAGATAGGTTCCTTCAAGGTCCTTTTAATCAGGCTGAGATAAAAAAAAAAAAAAGATGAGACTAATCTAGTGAGGTAATTAAACAAATCATACAAATTGTCTATATTAAATATGTCTTTATGTTCTCATTGGAGGAACCTTTGGCGACACCTGGTAATTGCAGGTTTTGTTTTGTGTCTATGCCATCGGCTTTAAATGCGCTCACAACAGTAGGGAATGGAAAAAATTGTAGTGCTTCAGCACTTCTTACATAATAACTTTAATAGGCTTCATAATAACTTTATTTATAGAGCACCTTTCAAGAATAGAGAGTCACAAAGTGCTTTACAAAAGGATGAGAAAAAAATGAAAAAACAATATATAAAAAACATATTAATCAAAAGCAAGTCTCAACATATAGGTCTTAAGTTGATTTTTATAAGAGTCCACAGTGCCCACAAATGTTAGACCCAGAGGCAGAGCACTCCAAAGTGTCGGCACTACGACCTCAAAAGCACAATCTCCCTTGGTCTTCAGTCTGGAGTGAGGGACTACCAGCAAACCCTGATCAGAAGACCTAAGAGATCTGCTGGGACTGTAAGGCCGTAAAAGTTCTGTGATATATGCCGGAGCCTGTCCATGCAGGGCTTTAAAAGTAATAACAAGAATCTTAAATTGTATTCTAAAATTGATGGGAAGCCAGTGAAAATAAAAGAAAACAGAATTGGAGTGATATGTAAGGTTTTTGGAGGACCTGATTTATAGTCTGGTTGCAGTATTTTGTTCTTATTGTAAACGATAAAGAGATGTTTTGTTAAGAAAGGTACAAAGTGAGTTACAGTAATCCAAAAGGGAAGAGATTAAGACATGTGTAATCATCTCCATCTGAGCTGTGGGAACTACGGGCTAAAGTTTGACAATATTTCTCAGCTGATAAGAACAAGAGGGAACTATAGACTAGAATTCATATGATGGTCAGGGCACAGTGACTGACAAAGAGAAATGCCTAGATTGCACAGAACAGGCTTACATGATTGGGTTGAAGAGCAAAACGGCTGCGTTAGCACCATTTAGCCTCTGGCCTCTGCTGGCTGATGAAAAACATTTCAGTTACTTCAATGTTTGAAATTTGGAAGAGTCAAGTTGACTTGACACATGGTGTTAGTTATTTAGGTCACTGTATTAACTCACTAAGCGATAAATTATGACTTGACTGACATTCATCAACTAGAAATATTGGACATTATTTCATGCATTTATGTGTTTACTTTCACACAGAGAGCTAGGGAGGGACTTATCATATTGATTTGAAAAATTCAAACACAGAAACTGGTGACATGTGACGTAACTGCTAGCGAGCACTTAGCGTCTGTGCTTTATGGGGGGAGGAAAGGGGATACCATTTTTATAAAATGTCTCAATGAACAGCCTTCAGATGGTGGGTGAGTCATCCACATTGTTCTCTGTTATCCAGATGGAATAGAAACATCTGAAATATAGGACTACAAAACAACTGTTGGGCATTGCTGAGTAAGACTAGCATAAAGGTGAGACTCAGCGCATGACATACTTGTGCTTCATTTACGCTATGCGCCTCTAAAAGTGATGGTGAAATGTTGCTTAAATATTGAAGAACATGTCCCGGTTATGTGTCAATGATTATTGCTTATACTGTATGCTGTGGAAAAATGTGGTTAATACTGCAGTCTCAGTTGTGGTCTTGGCAGCTGTTGTCTCAGAAAATCCTTCCTGCTCTCAAGTTGACGTTTATTTCATAGTAACAGAAACAGTTTCTGAATCAAATTCAAGAAGAGAAGAAGAGGAGCAGATTCAGGCAATAACATGCTGAGTCGACTGTTGGCTGACTGGTGCTAACTTTAGCTCATAAACCTGTATTTTCACACGTACTTTCTGTCAGACTGGCTGCAGTATGGTTACAACCCTCCCACAAGCGTTCTGTCGTGTGGGACCAAACTGGCAGATTCTGACAAAACTACAGAAAAGCAACATACCTTACAAAACTATTCAGCTGAAAACTCCTGATGCTGCTGTCATATGATTGCAGTTGCCTATTTTAAGCTTAAACAAAGAATGTTTATATTTAAGTCCGTCGCTGGGAATATTACCCTTTACCAATTTTAATTGACAACCTCAGCTTTACTCATAATAATTACCAAAAGAGTACGCTAACATGCCAAGAAAATACACAAGTGTGTTAACTGTCCACATACCACATATGCCAATACTCAAAATTACTTTCTGCACTTGTACAATGGAACATTTTATTATAAATTTGAAAGTTATGATGACATTTTAAAAGACAATAGGCCTACCTATTGATAAAAAGTGAATTGAATAAAAATGTCAAAAAATAAATGATGTATTGATTAGAATTTCCATGGGTTTAATAACAAAATGATTCAATTTACCTTGGATAATTTATAAAACTGTAGGTTAAAACGAAATGTTCAAAGTGAAATTTGATATCCCAGCACGCCTCGCATATTCAACAGTAAAGCCTTTAGAACATGTAATACTAATGAACTCACCACGCACAACACAGTTGCTTAAAAAAATGATAAAAAGCAAGCTACAGTAAATACATTAACTTTGTAAATAATAATATAATAATATTACTTAATATAATTATAAAGATCTTTTGTATAGTATAGTCATAGTCTGTGAAAAAAAATACTAAAAGAAGGACAATACAGACCTGCTCTGCCTGAAAAGTGCCATGAGATCATTTCTGTTGAGTTCTCAAAATTCTCTTTTGACTTAGCTAACACGGACATTTTAAGTACCGGTAGTTCTTTTCCCCTGTGAAACATTTATTTTTCACTAGGAAATCATTTCACTTATCATTATTTATTCAATCAGACACAAATAATGCAGAAGGCTCATACCTGTCTCAAAGGAAGTGTCAGCATGCAGCTTTGATTGTAGATCCTGTAGTTCCTGAAAAATTAAAGTACAGAAAGTTTTGCTTCACGACTCTAATGATTTGAAATAACTTTTTCTCTCTAAAGAATTTCAAGTCAAGCTACCCTGATAAATCTTTAACATTCTTTTCAAAGCCGATCATCCGCTGACTTTCAAAAGTTCCCTTCTCCCATCACATCTCTGTGAGCTTTAGCATGACATCCACGTCTTAAACTATGGGTATTAAATTTAGTTAGACATTCCTTCATAGATGTGACACCTGCCACTGATCTGAGATGGCTTTACATAAGATTTAAAAGTGTAGCTGTTTTTATTCTCACCCATTCAAAAGAATGCCAAGCTGTTATGTCAGACACTGGTGTTTGGCCTTTCCAAAACTGTTCCCATTTGGATGTGGCCAGTTGACTTGAACAGCACTAACAGCATTCTGGGTTAAAAATAGTTCAACCTTTGGAACAGAGCAGCGTTCTTCAATGTCATTTCTCCCTCACCGACCAATCAAAATCAAGAAGGGGCGGGGATTTTAATATTAACTTTGTCAACTACAATGGCGGAGGAGAAACTAATCTGACACGTCTTCTCTAAGGAAGAATGTCAAGGTCTAGAGCGGCTGCTAATGTCAGGACATGATTCCTTTACATTGTTTTTATATTTTCTTGGCGATATATCATTGAATAAAAGCTTATATTAAGCATATAGACATCTGGCAAAAAGCGCTGCCAATGGACACAAGTACCAAGTCCCAGCCCCATTATCCCTACAACACCACATCTTACTGGCACTTTGGGTTTTAGCAAGTAACACTCTTCTGGCAAATAGACGGTAAAAAGGAATGTGACTTAGCAATTGTAAAGTCATTTATTGGTTTTTGGACCTCCCTTTTTCAAAGGTAGTCACACTCTAAAGTCGTGAATCCCAATAGGCTGCCAGCAAAAAGCCAATTATCTGACCCCCCGACAAACACTGGTCATAGCATTAAATACACACCTCAACATGTGACACAAAGGGAGCAGTGGAGATAATATACCATATGCGTTTGGCCCTTTACTTGATATTCTAGACATACTTTGGCTCGCAGGAAAAACGAATCAAGAACATTTCTCTTAAACATCCCCTGCTTTACTGCCAATTTTAATCCAAATATGACCCTAAATTACAAAATGGACATCATGCTGTATTGAAGACAACTTAAAACTAGCAACTAAGACCATAAACTGATTAGGAAAATGTTCAATGTCGTCAATGAAAAACAATAATGAAGAAGTCGACGCATTTTCTTATTTGCTTTAATGAATGAAACCAAAAGCCCACCTACACCTCTTATCTATGTTCTGGCAACCTCATTGTCAACCATGTTGCTAGAGGGGTTAAACATGATCCATGGTCATTATCCCAAAGAACAGGTTCCCAAAGCCCCAGAGTTCAGTTGTGGCATACTTTATATAACTAGGTGTACATTATAATGGTAAAGCTAATCAAAGGAAGCTCAGCTAAAAAAAGAAGTTATATTAAGTCTCATTACTTAGTTGTAAGTGGAAACTGGTATTTGCTAGAGGCGGTGTGTAAATGATAACGTGTCTGAATGTGTGAAATTATTGTTCCCCATGTCTAAATCATTCAAACAATATTTTTGCTGGACAGTCTTCTGAAGGGTGGGCAGATTTGACTTTTGAATTTTGTTTGTTTTTCAGTATAAAGGAAAGAATGAACACAAACGAACCGTGACTGTTGCAAAAATGCTTAATTAAAGAAGAATTTAAACTTTAACTTTCTGGGGCATAATTCACTGCCAAAGAAACAGCTCTTGCCTTATGGGTACTTTCTCATTTCCATTCATCATAAAACTGGTAGGTGATAAACTAAAGTCAAGTTCACATACCAGTTTTTACTTGTAAAATTACTGAAGTCTGACATGAGTTCTTGGAAACGACTATTTTATCCACTCTTCCATCTGTCGTTCCCTCCTGCATGTGCCATCAAAGGTTATTTAAATGAGAAGATGTAAATCTGGGAGATGAGAAGCTCTAAAACAGAGGCACTAATTAGCGCTAATTATCCTACATACGTTTATAAGACAAAGGATTAGATGCTGGTAAACACACAGCTACTCTTACAGCCCTATTTTACATTTCACTCCTGTTATGCCCCTGAGGGGAATCAAGCGTTTTCATGCTGTACACATGGTAAGTACAAAAGAAAATTGGTTTTTCTTTCCCCCTCAAACCCTATTCCAATTCATTTCGTGTTGCATTCAGTGTCCTCCCTGGACTCAGATTATTCACTGTGGCAACACACTTAAAGAAGACTTTTGTCTGGAATTATTGACATTTCAATTCAACTTGTCTGGTTCGCCTAAGGGGAAAGAAAGATAAAAGAAAGTGCAACTTTACTCATTGCTCTGCATGAATAACTATGCCTCAATCCCTGTGTGAAGAGACCGATAGGAAGGTAGATAAGCATGTGAATGGAGAGTTTCTATTGGCAAGACTATTATAAATGAATCGGCGTGTATATGAATCTTATTGCAGGTTTTTTTTTTAAAGCTCAAAATCCTTCAGTGTTTAAGTACTTTTGAATGTCCATGTATGGGTTTGGCCTTGTGCGTGTGTGTGTGTGTGTGTGTGTGTGTGTGTGTGTGTGTGTGTGTGTGTGTGTGTGTGTATGTGTGTGTGTGTGTGTGTGTGTGTGTGTGTGCATGTGTATGTTCTGGCTTGCTGGTATCTCTTGGGGCCAAAAAACAACACCTCTACTAAAATACAAACACAGCAGCTCAGAACCCAGAGGAGAATGACATCGCTGCAGGTTATTTTTAAGGCGTTGACACCCTGCTGAGTGCTCTTAAATCTGTGTGCATGTATGTGTGTGTGTTTGTCTACATGCACCTATTTGTGGGCATGTTTATGCAGGTGAAAGCTGTCCCGTGTGTTTTTATATATTTTTGCATTTTACATCTATCTGTATCACTGCAAACTTAGCAATGATGATCATTTTTCCTACAGTGCATGTGTGTGTTTGTCTTTAAAGTCGCAGGTGTTTTGTCACCCGTTATCAACCTGTACAGATGTCACCAACCCTCGGGCAGAACCAAATGGTCATCTGAAAAACTGACACAGTGTCTTTGACATCAAATATCAACTCCTTAGCACTGAGAACCAAAACACTGGGGATTTTTGCGGGGTGTTTTTGGTTCAGAAATCTGCCCCGAGGCCTTTCCTTCTCTTTGAAGGATGCACACCATGAAACACTCACAAAAAAAACACACACCTGCATACACCATGCAGGGCCCCTCAGTTTAAAGTATGGTAATAAGTCAAAGTAATTACCAGATAGAGGTGTCGGAAAACTCCCTTTAAAGCAGCCTTTTCTGCCAAACACCAGCTTACAGACATAATTACTGCAGGCACTCAAGATGCATTAATAGTGGCAGGCTGAAAAGATTCACACACTCATGCAGACTATGAATACGTATTCAATAAACATGCTTTTTTTGGTTTTGGATGTGACTGTATCTTTTTAAAGACACAAAGTAAATGCGTGTGTAAAGCTCCAATATTGGCAGCAGGTATGGCAGCTGCATGTCAAAAGGGTTGCCATGGTGACTGGGCACAGTCAGCTCAGCCCCCTCCCTCCGTCTCTGTGAGACTGTCTCCCACTTTATCGCTTTCATTTAGTTGTTTCACTCCTCTTTGTTTTGTCTTATTCAAGTGGAAAGCTTTATATTACCTCAGTGGCAAAAGAAAAAAAAACACTGTTAGACCTAAACAAAGTGCCATCATCAACATATAGTGACACAAAATGCCTGTCCATTTCCCAGGGAGAGGAAAGCGTTGCTGGCTCTGGCAACACGCCTTCCTGTCTTGATGGATTTTTCTTTCAGAGCACCATAATTTGAGGGGAAAGAAGACCAGAACGAGCCCAGAGCAGATAATCACATCCTGACAGGAGAAATTATCACGTTCGACAGCAGAGCAGGGCAGTTGCGCGTCTCAGACACAAATGTCACACTGCTTTTCTGCTCTTGTGCCTTACATTCAGCTCAGGTCATCAAGTGCCTCTGTGTTAATTGCTTTGCCACAGACTTTGTGACTCTGACATGGTAGCAGCAGCCCTTTAAAACCCCATGAGATCATGGTCGGCAGAGCTCTATATCCTCAGAGAGTTTACAAAGCCCCCAGGTTTCCTGGTTTCACCCGCTACCTAAATATGAGCTAGCCTTAACCAGCTACACATATGCAACCTTCCTTTTCCTTCACTGTATTCACATGCCTGTCATTAATGCCTTTTAGCATGGTCTTTAACCGACTTGTTAACACAGTTGATTAGCGCAGAGGAGCTAGGACATGCTAAGACGGTGGCAGAGCATAATGGCTAAATGTCAGCCATATTCTGTCTGCAGTGTGAGAGTGTAATGAGAGCGAGGGTGCTCTGGAAATAGGAGCTATTGCTTGTAATGAGAGTCTCACGCAATGACTCAATGGGTTCTTTGTCTTGCTGAGCTCTCATACAGGAGCACAGTGACACACATGCACACACAGGGCGACTAACATTTAGATAGATGGACACATGGGGGCACACACAAAGCTTTCATTTCCATTCTCGCTCAACCCTATCGCTGGGATGCACATCGAAAACAGAAATGACACACACAGGGGCATAATGCATATACTTTCAGTGTATGAATCATATTAAGCACAGATTCCTTGCAACTTCAAATGAAGCCAGCTCACATAATCTGTTTTTCTTCTTCGAAAAGAAGGGCACAGCGTGCTAAGGGAGGTCTTTCTTCTTTCACAAATGAGTCTGTGGCTTACATAGGACAGCAGGAAGGAAGAGAAAGGTACAGAGAACCACTATAGAGAGTATTTTGGAACACTTTCTGGTACAGCCAGCCAGAATTTGCCATCACTCCCATGTTGCAGGTGTCTTCAGACAGCAGGGTGAGTTCCAAAACAGTCCTCAGAGCTTGGGGATGTAATTTGCGCCTTGAGGGCCCAATACATAAAATGTTTGGGAATGTGATGTGATGCTTCCAGGCTTCAACAAAATCAAAATCAGCCCCTTTGAGAAGCAGCCCAGAGGATAAACGTCAGATCTAGCAGACTATGGCCTCGTGGTGGGCGGCTATCTACCAACATCCTGCAGTATTTTTAGCATCATTGGCCGACCACCCTCTATCCCAACTAGACCACTGATAAATAGCATGTGGCACATTTTCCCCATGACTGCTTTTAAAGGTTTTCATTATCTCCGGCTACAAGCATTTCCTCGTCTTCAGACTGACTGAGAGAAATGTTTAAGAAGAGGGTTGAATATCCTTTTCAATTACTTTTGTGTTTGGATGTCTAAAATGTGTTTTTGAAAAACAGGACAATGAGGTGAACTCATTTGTGTGAAACAAGTATTTACAACCAATCTGTGATGCCAACATTCCAGCACAACTAAGTTCCCTTGCTAGAGGGCTGAAGCAGAGGAACATGTCCAGGTTTTAAACATCAACACAGCCAACACAAAACTTGGAAAATACTGCCTCGATCAACACAGAATCAGAATCGGCTTTATTGGCCAGTGGGTTTACCCATTCTGTTCAAGGAATTTGACATGTAAGTACACAATAAATATGAAACAATAAACTGATACATACAAGCCTACATTAGACACTGCTGCAGTGATGAGGAGGAGAAAGGATGCTGTGATAGTTGATTAGAATGACAGCCGTAGGGAGGAAACTGTTCCTGTGTTAGGTTGTTTTGGTTTGCAGCTATTGAGGATTGGGGGTTGGTTTGCAGCTATTGAGGATTGGGGGTTGGTTTGCAGCTATTGAGGATTGGGGGTTGGTTTGCAGCTATTGAGGATTGGGGGTTGGTTTGCAGCGCTCTGTATCGCCTAAAGGAGGGAAAGAGTTTTAATATATTGTGTCTGGGGTGTGTGGGGTCTGCATTGATGTTACCAGCCACTTTCCTTAACCCTGGATCAGTATAAGTCCTGGATTGAGGGCAAGTCAGCATCGATGCTTTTTCCAGCGGTCCTGATTGTCTGTTGCAGGCTGTAAAATCAAAGAGTAATAGGAAACATTATCGAGTGATGTGGCTTCTCCTGAAGTTTCTGAACCATTCCACCATCTAGACTTATGGTGCAGTAATCTAGGCGCCAGCTTGCTTCTCTTGATCAAGTCTGTGAAAGTTGGGCGTATGGCCAACAGGCATAATCATGACTTGTTTGTTATTTGTGAGACAAGAACATTTGGAGATGCCATTCTGTTTCTGTGTCCAATTTTTTGTATTCCAAATATTGGCCCATGCCTTCCAATAAAGTTGATCTCTGAACACATGCTGGATGCCAACAAAGTTTGCAGGCTTGTGTGTTTTTGAGCTCATTGCAAATCCACATTAGAATCCTTCTTTGGCTGAGACCTTCCCACACAGTATGAATGCCTCTGAGAGCTTCTGACCAAATGGCTTAAACTTTGACAGGAGTAATCCCTCAGGGTTTTGGACTGAATATTTCTGCATTGTTTCACAGGTTTTATGGCCTTCATTGTTTTATTCGTGTGACTTGCTCTTAGTAAGGGCAGCAGGAGGCAAATGAAACTAACTAGTTGGGCAGCTGCTGGAGACTTATCTTTTCTGCATTAGATGGTGGAATGATAGATTTGATGCCATTGGTGCAAGTTATTGTTTGGATAGAAATAAAGTTGGCTCGCTACAGTTGCCTCAAGTCCAGACAGCCTATTCTCACCATCCAGTTGTCAAATACAGCAGCTTGATCGGTTGCCAATCCTGAAAAGATATACTGTAAGCCTTTAAGGGTCACATGAGTCATTTCTGGATGCTGATTTACAAATTCATGAAAGGCACCAAAGTTTGCATGGGGTAGTTGTCCCGGGCAATGGGCGGATCACATCCTGCCGCCTTTCATCCGGGAGACTTTCATAAAAAATGTCAGAGTTAACTTCTTTTAAGAGGTAGACTTCTATATAGTTAGGATTTAACCTTTTCTATGAAACTTCATTTCATTAGTTATATCAAATACAGCTGTTGAGTTAAATGTTGAGATAAATGCATAACTTTTATATTTACTGGACTTATATAGCAATTAATTTACCCATAACATGTGTTTCATATCTCACTGCACCCCTGTGATAGAGTACACCCATTACCTAAAAGGATTAATGCAGGTACAATATATACATATTTTACAGATGACAGAATTTTTCGCTGGTCATTTAACACCACCGCTGCTGCTAGCCCATGGATGGAGCATAACTTCCTCCTTCCCTAGAACCATGTGGAACATTTCCAGCTCAAAATGCTTGTCCATGGGAAGCATCCACACAGGAGGAGGAATTTGCCAAATTCATTGTTCAGCTGTGGGAAGCCATGACAGGTAAGGAGGACAACCGGGAGTCGGAAGAAAAACGAGAAGGAGTTGCAGCAAAAGGATAAATTTGCAAGGAAATAATCCAGAATAATAACCAGGTTTCTTGGCCACAACCCCTGGTTCATCCCTCTTTATGCTCAGAGGGACATATTTTCAAAGATCAGCCAGCCCACCTGCTCGGACAGATGCTATGCTGGGAGAACATGAGGCAGCAACTTCCTCTCTCCTTGGGGCCTCGACATCAGTCTACCTCCCATGCAGGAATGGGTTGTTTTGCTTTATATCTGAGCCATTTAGCCATGACACACTTGACACCGGATCCCTGAAGGTGCTCTCACATTATTTACAGTGTGTGCAAATGGGGGGAAGACAGCATTATTGAGCAGCAAGGGTTAAAAACCATGCATTATACATTAAACGATACATATTTCCTTCTGACTTCTGCTACTATTTCCTGTGCCAGGCTGTGTGCTGCAACTTTAAGCAGGCTTTGATTGTCAGATGGGTTGATAACACTTCCGCCACCCTCCCCAGCAGCTGTCAATCACAATGGAGCCTGTGCGCCACAAGGAGTATAAGAAGCCACACAGCCAGAAGGGAAGTGGCACACAGAAAGAGAATTTAAGACAGAAACACACACACACACACACACACACACACACACACACACACACACACACACACACACACACACACACACACACACACACATTCTGAGACACAGAAGTACAAACCTACTTTGGAGCCATTAGAGGTCCAGCAGGCAAAGCATTGGCTGAACTAAATCGAAGTCTGTTTCAGCATTTCTGATCATTAAACTAATGCCCAGAGTTAAGGATGGAACTCTGTCCCCCCTGTTGTCTACATTAATCTATTAGTATTTATTGGCTGGTCTAGTTTCCTGCTTCGAGATAATCATGTTTCCCTCTTGACTCTTCCTTCCTTTCCTGATTTGACAGAGTTGCTAGTTGCTGAAAAAGGCTAACATGCACAAACTGTCACACACTGTGTGTTCATGCTCTACTGGGGCTAGGGCTGTGCCCTCCACACGTTGCAGTCCTAATACCATTGATGAGCATGTGTACTGAGGCCTGTCTGAGCTGCTTAGCAAAAACGATTAAACAAGTACAGCGAGTTATAATAGAGAGGGGTGAAAAGGTTATCAAATTGTGTGAAAACAAAGCACAAATGTTTCATTTCTTTTGTATTTCTTCTTCTTAACCCTTCTGTAATACGAAAGTGGCTCTACCAAGACGCAAAAATATCCCCCAGCCTGCACTTCCATCAGCTTTATTTAGCCTTTAGCCCCTTTTTAGCATTGATTTGTTTGTTGGTGCTCTCCCTGCTCTCATCAATTAAGTTTTTTTTAATTAACAAGGGAGCTAAGAAATAGTATGTATCATAGAAAGATGCACATTCTCTATCAAACAGCAAATAAACAGGATTGTGTAATGGGCAGTTAGCTGTATGGAAAGCTATTCTTGAACTATATTGTTGATATTTGAAGTCAGCAACAGCAAAGTATAAACCGCTCCCGTCAGTGCTCCCTCAGAAACTTCAGGGGAATAACTCTACCAACTCACTTCCGTCTGGCGGAATTCACGACATCTGCTGCCTGAGAGTAAACACGTGAGCCTCTGAGTGGGAAAACAAATTTCATTGCTTTCAATTTGTAGCTTGGTGGATGAGGACATAGAAGACAAAAAGTGGCTGGTAGAAGAAGATGCTGAAGGGAAATCATGGACCGTATAAGACATGAACATAGTCTTAGTGATGTCACTGATTGGTTCTGAAGTGGAGTTTTGAAGTCCAACGATGGCAGTCCCCATGTTGGAAATGCTGTCTCAAACTAACTTTCCATCAGCCTAGAAACCGGCGAAAAGGTGGATATTCACAGTCGAACAGCTAAAACTCTTAGCCTTAATAAACCAAATCCCGTGAATTATAAAAATTCACCCCCTACAGTAGGAAATTAGCTATTCAGACAAAACCCGCTTTAGAAAGATAACATGTATTTCCTACTGTTAAATGGCCATTTTAACATGGGTGATAATGAGACTTGTGGGGCATTGGAACTGGTATCAATTGGACACTGGAGGAACTGCAATTTTAGCAATTCAGCGTTGAAACCGAAGGTTGCTGCTTGAGTAAGATGTGCGCTACTTGATGCTAACGGTTAGTAATGTGTGGTTTGAGCCCCTTTATGTTTCTTACAAATGGAAACAGGGTTTGGTAAAAGCACAATATGGTTGGGTACCAGTTTGTATTACAATTTTACACACAATCAGATTTTTTTAAGGAATAAATGAGATTTAAAAAGCAAACTAAACCTTGAATAGAATCAGTGGATTTGCTTACAGGGTAACTGGAAACTGTATCTGGACACTCGACAGCGTTGTAACCTTTTAGGCAACGGAGCTAAGTGGACGATCCAGAATGGAGGAAGTGGTCATATCAGCTCCCACCATCAGGTTTTATGTAACCCTCCTCTGCAGAGTAAAAGGTAATGCCAGTAGAGTATCCCTGTTCCTATCCATTTGAATACCTTTGAAACAGGCAGTGAAAGCAAGCCACTACCTTGTTGTATCATCACAGTGCTGTGCGTTTTTCTGTTTTAACTAATAAAGTAAATTTGCACAGATTTAAACTACTTTTTTAAGGCTAAGATTCAACAATCAAGAGACTATTTTCCTCTTTTTATTTTATTAATATTTATCAAAGGAACTGGGGGTTGGAATCTGTTTATTGTAATAAATATGCAGCTTTCTTGTCAAGAGATTAATGAAACATTTTAAAAGCAATGCTACCTGCCAACACAAATTCTGAACAGGATGCTTTTTCCTGCAGCAGCAGTGGGTGATTTCAGCAAATTAATGGTTGCACGCTGACTTCATGCCGCCTGCCCCCTTTATCAAAATCTAATGGCAGGACTGTGAAAAACCCAGACAGGATTATACACACAAAGAGTGGAGGTGTGATGAGATGTCAGAGCAGAAAGAAATAATTGTCAGCATGTGTCAAGGCGACCACCCGTAATTATGTATGCGTCTAAATATGTATGGAAAATTAAATCCATGCATATAATGCATGCCTTTGCTTTAATTGATGTATACGTCTCTTTTGGAGAGCATTTGAGGGCATCAGTGCATGTGGGGGAACGCGTACGCCTCTGAGCGTGTATGTGTGCGTCTGACAGTAATAAATGTGGCGAGAGGAAGGCGGCAGCGGAGAGTGATGGATCGTCCATGTGCTGCAGGCTGAGTCTCGGGGGAGGGACAATGCTACATCCTACCAGGGAGGCACAACTTAGAGTAATTGGGTCACTGGTACTGGGATGAGAGTTTCCACCCAGCCATGCTTTTAAGTAAGAGAGTGGCACCGGAGGTATGGAGACAGGAAGAAGAGGGTGAGGACAAGCAGGGAGGTGGGAAGAGTGATAAATTACGAGAACGTGGTCCATGTGAAAGAGGCAAAGCTGAGGCAGGAAAATAGAAATGGGAGCAATAAAACCAGGTAGAAGAAGCACAGTTGGCAAGAAATAAGCTGCTATTTTGTTTTTTTTTATACCTCATAGAAAAGCTGCTGTGATTACAGGCCACCATTGATTTTTCTCCTCATTTCCCTCTTGCAGACTAGCTTTTGCATGGATTTCAGCTTGCATAGAGTCCTATCAGGAAGTCCACAATCCGCAAAATTACCAGCTAAGCTTACTCTTACATGCATCCAGCCCTTCAGTCCGTCTTCCAGTGGGTTTCAGTGGTTAAATCAGATCAAACTCCTCTTTAATGAACACAAAGTGGTGCAACACGCCGCTTATAGCTTCTGAAAGGGAGACTAATAAGGGCGAGAAGAGAGATGAAGAGATAGAGGGAAGAGATGTGAAGAGAGAGAGAGAGAGAGAGAAATGTGGGCGTACTCTGCTGCTTTGGCAAGACTGAAAGGTCAGAGATTGAGTATTGTGTAAATCTATCACTACAACGCCGGAAGGCTGATACACTGAAGCTGGCTGCCACCCTGATGTTTCTGGCCTCGTCTCCTGTACAGTACTTCAGCCTGACCAGGTCAACTGTCTCTTCTTGAAGTCTTATGGAGATTTACTGTACATGTTAATCTCTAATTCTTCTTGAATTAGCATCTTTGTGAACGGATGCACATGTTTCATCTTCAGCTGCATCTGTCTCTATCACAGTATTAAACAGGCTGGCTCAATTTGTTTCTCCTGTTTGAGAGATGTCTGGTCGATTCTGGAGTCCAGGGAATTCCGGGACAGGCTACAGCCCACTATTTCCCATATTAAGGATTCTCAATGCCAAAAGATGTGCTCTGATTTTTGGTATCAGCCAGTTCTTACTTGCCAGATATATGTGGCAGGTTGGTAAGTAGCCCAAAGCTTCAAAATATGAAGCTGTGGGAAACCTTACATTGTCACTTCTGGAAGCTTGTAGATGACATGATGGAGAATGGAAACGTTTTGCTTTGGGGTTGTGGTAATGAGTGATGATTGGGTCAAAAAGGCATTGGCACGGAGCGTTCTGAGAGAGCTGGTTTATACAGGGTCACAAACCTTCTCTGGTGCTTGATTCATGTTATATTTTGACCAAAGCACAGCACAGTTGTTTTCATTTAACTCTTACTGCACATCAACTACTCAAAGCATGGTAAACTATTGTCAGCTAGCTTCATTTTTACAGTTGGTCTGGATTTCACTTTGTTATCGTCATTTACTTGACTGCTTTATTTTGAGAAATCTAACTAGATATTAAATTTTTGTTGCAATGAAAATGACAGAGGAGCCCTGCAGATGCAAAAACCAACACTAGAGTGGAGCCTAGACTTTCATACTTGAAGCTTAGGGTCCAATAGGTCCTCATCAATATTGTGTACGCACAGATCTGTGTAATGAATCTATGCGTACTGTAAGAACATACCCACGCGGAGTGTGGAATTTGTCTTGTACTGATATTTAGGACTGAGTGTAAATACAAGCACAGCTCTGACCATGCGTACACATGAAATCTAGTGGTAGAATAGTGATAGAAAGTGTCATAGCATGCATTAAGCGATTTCAACATCAACGTATACACTCAGGGTTTCCTTGAATATAAAAATGTAATTGGTTGTCTAATTGACGTCAAAACTGACAAAAGACGGCTGTGACACGTTTGAGATGTAGCGCCATGGCTCCAACTTACTTCAGATTCAGTCTCTCAGGTGTCAGCGTCCTCACGTCTCCCTCGTGGCGTTTCTTCCATTCAAAACCAATTTCCGCCGGCTACTCCGCAGGTGCTGCTAATGAAGATTACAGAGACAGAGCCACCACACCCCCCTCAGGTGTGTCATCAGTACTGACCCTGCTTCTCCTCCTACCAACCACGCCTACCGCTAAAGACACTGAAGTGAATGCTCCTAACGCATTATCACAACAACAAGTAAATGTTGACCCTGGTAGGTCTATTTGTGATAGTTATATTTAAATTGTTAAAATAGCTCAACATACATGAGCATCATTTTATATTGAAGAACAGAGAATTCTGAATGTAACATTCTGAGAGTGCATTAATAAATGATGCATTAGCATTATAATCTTCAGATTGTGTCCTTGAGAAATAATTTTTATTATTGGTGTATACATTGTCCAAAACAGCCCATCATAATTTAATCAAACCAGGGGCCAGGTCATCTTTACCTTTGTTTTTGCATATTCAGGTCCATGCCCTATATCCAAGAAAGCAGCACTTCTGTGAGTTGGGTTAGTTGGGAAGCTGGAAAAGTTGGCATTTGTGTTTGAAAAATGACTATTATTTAAATAGACTCCAACAACTTAGCCAACAATTTGATCATAAAAGTTGTTAAATCGTTACCCCGTTTAGGAGAGTGAGTTCTTCTCCACACATTCATGTTTTCTCTGGGTGCTGACAGTAATAACCACCTTGGAATAACAGACAGTCAAAACAGCCCTTCAATTTAACCAATAACAAAAGGCCTGACAGCAGACACAGTAACATGTAATATCTGGGAATCAGAGTAAAACTACCACTGCAGCAAAGACAATAACAGTCATTAAAGTATAATCAGAGATTTTCTGCATCACCACTTTAACAACTGTCACACATGGAGGATATGTCACTTTGCACAATAAATGTTGACTTTGATTTTTACATTTTAGGCATTATTGCACGAGTTACCCCGGCAACTCTGTGTGAGAAATGCGGAAGTGAGAGGAGACGTGACATAAAGGTCAAAATCCTGTTTCAGACCAGTGATGAAGCAAATATGACATACAAAAACCTCTTCACGCTTTCACTTTCACATCACTGTGTCTGTAGCTCCCATTTTCTCATTTTTGTACCTTATCTCTCTTCCCTGTCCTTCACCTCTTCTTCTGTTTTCTTTATCTTTCCCTCACATCTCTGCTCCTCTTCTCTCTCTCCTCTAATTATTTCACCTGCACTCCTTTACCTCCTGAAAAACCATCCATCATCGCTTTAATCCATCCTCAGACCTTTTGCACATTTTTTTATCGCCAACATTTATTGTTAAGAGCTTGTGTTTTTCTAAATCTGATCCAGTTATTATATTTGCATAATGAGTAAAAGAAACACATATTGCTCTGACTAGAGGTTGGAATTCAAACACGCCATTAAATCTGCTTAAAACCGCAAATTAGATTGGGCACAAGGATTCATAATTGGGCTGAGAGCCAGAATTTCTTAACATTTAATTATTTGAAACTTACAGAAGAAAAAAAAACAAGGGTCTTCTGCGGGAAAATGCCCGTATAAATTGGCTGCTAACACTTAAAGCTGCATAAACAACAAACACAAAGTGGCATTTGGCTTCTTTTGCTGCTATAAAACTGAATGATTGATCTGAGCTCAAATCATTAACCCGTGACGTGGAGACATGAATCGACTTTGTGTCTAGAATTAAAACAGGCTGTCAAATTTAAAAAGGCTTCTGCGTCTGGAAAATTCACAAATGAAGGGAGAAATCCGATAAAAAAAAAATACATTCATTAGCTTGTTGTTCTTCAACAGAAGGCAGTCAGTCTCTGATGACTTGTCATTTTTTTAAATTCATCGATCTACATGATTGCAATACTCTGAAGCATCACAAGAAGCCATCTGAAGTTTAATCTCCCACTGAAGGTATTTATAAATAAGGAACAAACTGGGATGCTTGTCTTTGTATTACTTAAAGACAGGAATTATTAATAATAATCCCTCCCTTTTATCAAAAGAGTTCAGGGACAAAATGGGGCGACAGAAATTAGCTGACCAGTCGCCTGAGAATCAAGAGCTGTAAAGGAAAAATAATTTCCTGTGATTCACCCCCCTGCAGAATTAGTGTTAATAGTATCATTTGAGAAAGATGGGTGCACTGTGGGTTTAAAAGTTCATTATTTATCTCTTTCCTCTGCTATATTTCACTCTCTGATAATAACCGAGTTAGTCAGCAGCAGACAGAGCGCTCTTTTTAGAGACTCCTCTCATGCAACTCTCAAGCTGTTTGGGGAAATTTGATGGCTCTTTATGTTGTTTTGAAAATGATGCTTACTGTCATTTAAACTGCTGAAGAGCAGCCGGAGATGAGGCTGAGACACCGTGCATATGGTTTTTAGCCACTCAAGTGGCATCACAGCAGGAATAGCAATGACAGCCAGTCAGACAGTGCACCAACTTCAGTCCTGACAGGAATATCTCATCAACAGTTCGGTGGATTGCGTTGAAAGTTTGCTCTCGTGTTCGTGTTCCCTAGACGATAAAACTCAGCATTTTTGTTGATCCTCTGACTTTTCCTGTAGTCTATGACCACAAAGTTACAGAGTGGATTTTATTATAATATCTAGATAACTATCAGATAAATTAGTGACTTTTTGTGCACAAACAGTCCCCAGAGGATGAAGCCTGCAGACTTTCTGGTGATACCCTCCCTTGTCTTGTAACACAACATATGGAAGTTTACATATCAGTTTCATTCCAATATGGCAATAACAGGCAGCTAGGTTATTTTTAATTTTTTTGCAGACATTCATGAATGGTCCCCAATGGAAAAGGCCTACTCATTTTGTGGGGATTCACACACGTCTTGTAGAACCAACATGAGGTTTACGAAACGTGGTTTAATTTGAATAGATAAATAAATCAGTTCTGGCCTATCAGGAAGAACACAATCCGATTTTGTGTAACTTCAGACTTGGCGTCAACACATTCATGTTCCCCCTAGGATAACTTATAATCATTTGAATGTGGTGAGTCTTTCCATGCACTTACAGTCTTATGTAGACATTTTAACTTGGTCAGTACTTTTTTTTTTAGACCTCAGACCTATGCAATAAGGACCTTCCTATCATCCTCTGCTATACTTTGTGTTTATATAACCTAGCATGCTAACACAAAATGTTGATTATTAACATTTTAAATGCTATACATCGGCATGCTAGCTTGGTAATTGGGAGCATTTTGGCATAGAAGAGTTAAGCACAACAGCTTTCACTTGAATCCTAATAGCTAAACTGCTGGCATGGCTGTAGAGTCTTGGTTAAACTTTCTTCTTTCATGTTTTGTACCCAAAACAGTAAAACAAAGGGTTTACTGATGGTTTCCACATAAATGCCCACCGGCAGCAGAAATGTGTCATTCCTCTTGAGTCTCTGAAGCAACCTGTTGTAAACCTTAAACAACTTGGGGTTTAGTGCTGTGCTGGAGAGTCCCTCAGCAGTCATAACGGAGAACACACTAATTACATCCAGACACAAGCTATTAATCAGCCTCTCTACCTCCAGGCAACTCTGCAATCTGAGAGTGTCAATCTAAAGAAGCAGCATCAATCCAACTGAGATGAAAGCCTGCTGGAAAAGCTAATTAGTATTAGTAATGGTGGGAGAACAGTGTGTTTGAGCAGCGTTGCAGCGGATTTCGTCACTGCACAGATATCATGGTCTATTCCAAAAGGGACAATCATATCAGGTCTCATGCCCGCCTTCTGCTCAGGCTGGTCTTAGCTGGCTGCACCTTCACACCGCTGGAGGCTGATCAAACAGGTGGTCTGAGACTGTGTGTGGAGCGCCAGAGAATATGAAGTAAAGGAATCCTATTAAAGAGATGGAGACAAAAAACCTCCAGACAGTTCTCAGAAGGCAGTGTGAATTAATGGGTTGTTTTTTTTCTGCTGTGAAAATCACTTTAATCCTAAGTAAAGAAAACATTAAATCACACCGATGTTCGCAGTTATGAATAATGTAAAATCTTTTCGATAAGATGTTTTCATCTGCTGGCCTTGCCTGAATATAAAGCAACATACAGGGTGATTCTGTTCTCATAGCAGTCAAGGCCAAGTTTTCGTAGGCCAAGTGTACGTAGGCTATATGTTGAAAAGTCTTCATACTGGTGCACAATATAATGTGTTTTCATGAAGGTCTTTCTGCAAAAATTCTCATGAACATATTGTCATTCACTTTTTCACCTTTTCAGATTACAAAAACCGAGGTCTTTACTGCTCTTTAAAAATGTGTAAATGTAATCATTATTGACAGATTCTGTATAAGAATACGCAAGATTACATTCTCTTTGTAGAAAGTTTTAATGTTAGAGCGACCCTGAGCAGTGAGCAGGAAAAACAGTCCCCATGAAGAGCAGAAGAGGTGAAACGCTTCTGCTGTGATCTGATACCAAAACCCATCAGCAGCCATCTAGCAAGGACTTAGCTTTCACTTATCCTTACGAACAGATATCTGTATCAAAGTTCAGTAAAAAAATCGAGTCCTACATGTGGCCTCTCATCTCCAAATCCATTCTCTCTTAGTTCAAATCGCTTAGCCAGCACACAGAAAAGGAAGTCATGATCAGAAGCCCTTTATAGCTTGTTATACTTAATTCTGTCCTGACGAAGACTCTGTTGAGTCGAAATGAGTACACACATCCCTGTTTAACAAAGGATTTTTATACTACATCAGAGTGCCTCAGACTTTCAGTTGAGACTGCCTTTCCACACTACGAACTTTGCTTGTTATCAGGACAGTCAACTCTTAGCTATTTGACTCCTCTGTTCTTGAAGAGCACCTGATTCCTTTACATTTTTGATGACTCAGAGCGACACTCGCTTCAATCTTGTTTTCTAATATTTTCAAATATTTTTTTATACGGAGATTCAACAGGTTTCAATGTTGTTGCTCCTGTAAGTGACCAACTGGTTATGTAGTAGGCAATATGTGAGAAGAATATGTGCAAATACATCAGGGCAGTACTTCCAGTCAGACATGTCCTAATTTGCTTAAAATTACACAGGTTGAATTGATGATGTTTAACACCTTTTTAATGTGGCTCTTGAAAGAAAATGAATCATCAAGGATGACCCCCAGATACTTAAACTCAATGACAAGCAGAAGTCTTTCCCTCCCAATAATACATGTGAGTGTAAGGTATTTTGTGGACATTTTTAGAACACCATGTTCACTGTTTTTTTGTTATCATTTAGTAGGAGAACAGATTTGGTAAGCCAGTCCTGGACATGAGTAAGAGCTGATGTAATAATTTGGGCAGTGTCTTTGATATTATTTGCGGGTGTATAAATGACTGAATCATCAGCATTCATTTGAACATTGACATTTGGACATATATTGGGAAGATCATTTATATATAAAGAGAATATAATTGGTCCAAGTGAGGAGCCTTGTGGGACCCCTACTAAATTGACACGGAATGACCCTGATCTAAAAAGGCTTCAAATAAGCAGTAAGTATGTTATTCTTCTCTTCTTTAGTACTTTACCAAAACAGCTTTAATACGCAAGGGGAAGAGCCGGCCCTCCCAGCCACTTAAAAGTGATGTAAACAACAACTCAGCCAGCGGGACTAGACAGTCATGACTCAGAGAGACATTTACATAGGATGTGAATGTCATATCACTTGATAAGTGAAAGCGTCACAAAATATTAGAAAATGTGCATACTTCATTCATAACAGTTGATACTAAGTGTTTAAAAGATACACTGAAAGCTCCTGTGAGAATCTTTTAACTTGTGTGCTTGTGTGTGATTGTGTGCCCCCTGCTGAGAAAAGGGAAACACTTATCTTTGTGCTGATTTTTTTCCTGTCAATGGGGTATGTCATGTCTTTTTTATAACCAAACAATCTCATCCTACTTTCTTTTAACAGTTAAGTGAATAACTCATTGAGTTCTTAGTCGGGAAAAATGTGGAACAAAAGATTGTCTTGGCAGCATGCAGCGTAACACTTAATCTGACAAGAATTAAAAAATAACTATGTAGAGATAATTAGCCTTTATTTCTGACACTCTTGTTTACTTTTGTAGCTCATGAGAGACATCGGTATTCATTACAGTTTGTTTCATTACCGGCAAAAAACTCGACAAACAGAAGCTTGAATGTTTTGATAACAGCACCAACATTTTATGTGTACGTATCAATTAAGAGAACTTAATGAATATAACTTGAATGTGTTGAAGTAAGATTTACTTAATATCTTAATGAATGGGGTGCCGATAACCTAGCGTTTATGTCATGCGCCCCATGTACAGACGCTATAGTCCTTATTGCAGCGTCCATAGGTTCAAGTCCCACCCCGGCCCCTTCCTTCATGTCATCCCCCCACTCGCTCCACCTATCAGTTCCTTTCCCTCTAGTTGCACGCTCTATCTAATAAAGGCAAAAAGAGCCAAAAATGAACTTTAAAGCAATATCTTCATGAATGTTAAGTGTAGTGTTTCATATTTGAACTCGTTAGTGATCAGTATGTAGTACTTGATATTAGAGCAGTAATATGTGTTTAAAAGTCCTCGTAAATTTGTTAAAAGATGAATATTTTAAATTCTGCAGGGCTTTTTTTCCCAGTGTACACATAAACAAGATCGAGAGAATGTTGTTTAAACAAGATTTAGTTTTTGTCAATGGTATCAAATTAAGATAAATAATATAAGACAGAATGCTATTAACCCTGAGGATATTCTAGCTCAAAATGTGCAGTCTAGAGTATGAGTAATACAAAATATCATCAAAAATATGTAATATGTAAATCATAGAGTGTTTATGAAAGTAGGAAGTTTATGAGGGTTTCAAAGAAAGAGTGCCAGCAATAAGAGAACGGTAAGTAAAGTTAACAGATAAAAGTAATGGCATGTGAATAGTTTTGGCTTGCAATCCAGGTAACTGCAGCGTTTTGATTTAAAAAGGAGAATTTAGCTATTCGATGGCTTTTTAAAGCCAAACACGAACAGTGGTCACAGAGTCAAACTAACCTGCAGGGATAAGATAAAATAAACACAACATGCTGTATGCGGTCGACACTGTTAATTGGCATGCAGCAAAACCTTTGTAGCAGTGTGTGCAAAAGTGATTGTGTTTCTCAAAGATTAAAGGATAAGTGTATTATAACAGACTGAAAAAACAACATATTTCCTAATAACAAGCCTCATGTGCAGTCAAACCCTGATCTGAAAGCAATGTTTTCCTCTTTGGCATCGAGTTCTATGGTCTGAAAACTATTCAACAATCGACAGTGAGCCAAAACTGCCACATGTCCCTTCTCTACAATAAACACATGTACTCAGGTTTATTTTCAGTCAAACCCTCCAACATCGCCCTGGTGCAGGAAATGCTCAGAGGCCATTATGTCAGAAGCTGAAAATAGTTCACGACAAGTGCGCTATTGACTCCCTGAGTTATGTTTAAAAACATGAAAATGTCTAAAAGCAACAGTGGCCAGCCCCTCTTTAAAAAATTAAAGAATACACTCACAATCCATTTTTAAAATCCCCCCCCCCCTCCCCTCCAGCCACAAATGTATTTTTCTTGTTGTTACTTTAACTGGATGATTGAGCTTCTCTGTGCACAATGATGCTCAGAGTCTGACACTTAAGGGATGTTTTCACGTTCATCTGCTGGACTATTCCTATTCCTCTCAAATACTGGTCTTAGACTTGAAATATCACATTTTGTGACACTTAACCTTGGTTGATGTTTGCAGATGCCCTAAGCAGAAATATTGGCTCCAATTTTCCTGCGATGACGAGTAATAGATCTGGTTGTTTTTACAAGATCTGGGCATATTTATTGCGTATCCCAACATGGTCAAGCATGGTATTGTTTCGTTAATTAAATGGAGTCAATGAAATGTACAGATGCATGTTGGCTTAAGGTATTCCATTGGTAAATCTATTCTTTGTTTGTATTTTTTGTTCCTTTGTTGGAATGTAAGACAAGTGAACCATTATGTCACTGACAAAGAGCCATAAATCACTGATTGTACTGTTGGTGAAGTTTCTAGTGGTGAAAGAAAAAAGGTGGTTGTACTTCTTTGTATGTATGTATTTGTACGTTTATCTTACTAAAGATCTGGGAGACGATGTAACTGGGACAGAAATGAAAATAATGAGGCTAAGCATCTTTGTTTAATGTGTGTGGTTAAACAGGGATGTACTGTTTCAACATTCAGTATCTGGTACATTTGTTTTTTGTCTTCCAATCTCAATTATGTCATTGTCAATATTTTCAGTCTTTGTGTTGTTGTAGCTTAATGGGTGTGGTTTGGTTTAGTTCTTTATATTTAGAAAAGTTATTGAAAACCTTCAGGTCGAAATTGGAAGACAATATTGGTCCAGTATGAATTTAAAAATGTGTGTTCATTCTTTTTGTATTCATGTAGCTTCTTTTCTTATTGAGATAAAAGTTGCAGATGTCTTTAAACAACTGTTTCAAGTCTTTTATGGGAAAATCACACCAGATACAAATAAGTAGTCCAAGTGAGTACTTTCCTACTTAATGTCCAGAGGGGATCTTTGAAGATTAAACACTTCAGATGGAAAAGGGGAGCTTAAGTCTGAGTGTCACAGAGAGGGCAGGGAAGTCAGAAAGTATCTTAAAGCTCCTGTGAGGAACTTTGGTTTGTGACCATTTTGGTGCACCCTGTAGGTAAAGCACTTACTCTTATATCTTTGCTAATCTCCTCCTGTACATGCATATGAAGAGTTTCTGACAAAATAAATCCCAGCTTTCTTTCAACTGTCCATTCACTGACTGTGATCCTTGCCATGGAAAATGTAAACAAAGTCTGTTTTTGCATTGTGCCGTTAATCGCCGTATACACCACCTTTGCAAGACAAACACAGAAAATAACTTAAATAGAAATATTTAATCTATTCGCTGATGCCCTTGTTTTTGCTTTGGAGCTCATGTAGTATTCATTTTAGTCTGTTTCATCACCAAGTAAATATTCCTCATGGGAGCTTTAAGTATGTAAAAAAAGATACAGAAAATACCGATATCTCTTATCTTTGAATCCTCCTTTAAACATAAAAAAAATCTTAAATATAAAAAGATGCAATGCTTAGTTCACCCCCTGTATACGATGCTATAAAAAATAGCATAATAACTTTGTTTAGTTGGTTTACATTCTTTAAAACTTCATCCAAGGTGACAAAAATCCAATAAAGGGTTTGTGAGATCATTCTCTTTTTAACAAAAAGTCAAATCAGCGTCTGCTTTCAGTCTGAAAAGATACTCTACTCCTCCATCTTTTTTTTTATCCACCCTCCTCATACTCCCCCACTTAATCCCGCTCCGTCCCCCTTCCATCAACACTCATCAAGCATCCCGTCCAATCAACAGCCGCTGCCCACTCTCCTCAGCAGCTTGTTTCTCGGACATGCTGATCTAGGACCAGGTAATGAGGCGCAAACTGACAACAGGTCACCACGGTGATGGAGCCTGCGGGAGGTGAAAAAGCCTCCTGGAGTTTCTAACAATGTTTCACCCATATTGACCTGTGGCCCTGTGTGTTATAATCTCTGAAAGCTTGTGCTCACCTCACAGCTCACCTGGTGGAGCAATACTCTCTCTCTCTCTCTCTCTTTCACCCTGCCCTCTACTAATCCTTCTCCTCTCCTCCCCTCTAATCTCACTCCCTCCTTTTTTCCCTCACTCTCATCCTACACAGCCGTTCATTTCATCCTCGCAATTCAATTTCATTTGCTATAGAAGTACAGGACAGGAAATGCTTATCTTGCCACAACATGTATATGAGAAATAAATGGGAAAACATAAAACAACAAGGCGTAAATATGAGACAGGATTAAAGTTGGTAAGCCATCAAATTTGTTCCCAGCCAATAAGTACGGTTTGCAACAAAGGATTCATATTCATATGTGCCACGAGAGCTCAATATGAGTCCCTCGACTCAAGTAAACAATGTTACTTTTTACATTCAGCTTTATCAGACGCACAATCAAGATGCAAATGACTCTTTTAAAGGAGCTAATTCTGCCAAAAAAGCTCAACATGCTGATCTAAGTCTAGTTTTATCTTGGAGCAGGTCTCCCCGTCTCTCCACAGAGAGTGCCAGGCAGCCTTTTTTAATGCACTTCACCGCCTACACTCTCTCTCACACACACACACACACACACACACACACACACACACACACACACACACACACACACACAATATGCTTCAAAGGACCCCAGAGTCAGCTTCCAAATGCCAAATGGCTTCTTAATAAATACAAACACAAATGCATTAACACACAAATAATTACATGCAGCCCGCTTCTTTGAATATTTTTGTTGGAGTCCTCCCACGTTTACGCATTCATTGACTCTAAACAAGCAAAGGATACATGTGTCAGACTGCACACTCCATCAAATCAGCCTCATTGTTAACCTGCCATGCTGTGTGGAGAACAATCCTTTATACTCCTCACTCTGGCTGCCTCTCTGCTGCTTTTTCTGTCTCTTTATCGTCCTTCAAATCCATCTGCTACTATGTCCAATGGAAGTGAACACACTGCAACGGCCAAAACACATTCCCTTATGTTGGGTTCATGATTGATTGATTGATTATATTTCATTTACATGTCATGCCCAACCCTCACTCATTAACACGGTAACAGAAATACAGTTGCAGTGGTCTTAACACTTCATTACAAGTCACTATAAAGTTACATGTTTTTTTTTTTTTTACAGCCCAATCTTAAACGTTGTATTCTCCAGATTCTCTTGCAGATAAAACCTGCTCTGAAAATGGTTCTTCTTCTTAAGCACAGCTCAGGGTTTTCATGATGATCTAACCAGAAGAGATCAGCTTTTATGGAAGACAATTTAGCAAAAAGGTACATGCCTGATGTCATTCTAGGTGGGCGGCTGTGACTCAGACCAGAAGGTCAGGGGGTCGATCCCTGAGCTCTACCAGCTGACTGAGTCATCACACTCACATTCTTCTGATGTTTGTCTAACATGGGAGTTAGTTTGTCTAACATCAAAACAAGATATCTATAGGGGTCAGAATATGATTGCACTTTACCGTTAAAAACAACTGAACTTCTCACCAATGATCTTTGTCTTAAATTTACTATCTGTGCTTTGCCTTGATTTACCACTTGCCTTCATTTCCAGCACCATTCTGAAACAATGTTCAGCACAATCCAAATACAGTAATTACCCTACAATCTGTTAGACTCTGGCTTTATTTTGAAGAGCTAAATCATGAATATAAACGGAAAACGAGATAGAAGACAAAACATCTGCTTGCTTCACACCAAACCGTTTGGAAAACCATCCAGTTGTGTTGTCATGAATCTGAACACAAGGCAGCAGGTGCTTGATAACGAGTCTTAAAGAGGTAATACAAAAAAAGAAAAGTAAAGCCAACTTGTTGCTAAAGTTGAACTTTTTGAACAAAATGAAATTTAATTGATTTGTTTTTTTCGCTACAATTGTGCATTACCTGTTGCAAATTCCAATCTTCCCTTGATGTTAATTTGCAATTTTAAAAAAAAGGAACTTTTGCTTTTTTGGTGTAAACACATCAGTGAAAACAGAGTGAAAGTCAGAAATCACTCAAATTGAAAAGTGTGTGCCAAAGTAAAATAAAAATAAAAGCCAGGAATGCGCTGCAAATGAAAAATGAAGTTGCAAAATACAAAAAAAGAAGTAATTTACTCATACACAGATACACTGCTTTTACAAAAACAATGGTAAGAAAGAAACACACAAACCCAGAAGTACAAAGCAGACAGCATCACCTCACATCACAGCAGTAGTGCTCCATGCCTGTAGGGGCCCCCTAACTTGAGTTCTGTGTTTTTGAATTGTTGAATTGTTTCAGAATTTTCAGCATGTTTATTTTTACTAAACGCATTCAGGTAGTTGCAGCGCTTTTGCCATGTCAGTCATCACAATTCTCCCCTAGCCAATCCCCACCACCTCTAATCTATGTTCCGGTGCCGCTGTTTCTTGCGGATGTGTCGCCCAGCCCTCATCCCTCACAGTGCCCAAGGCCTGGCCTGCGTCTGATGAGGATGGTAGGCCAGAAAGAGTGAGCATTACTCTACAGGTACTCGCTTTGAAATGGAAAGAAGCTCTGTTTATAGTGCAGAACAGATGAAAGAGAGCCGCAAGGAGATGCATAAGGCTGAGGGGGAGGAAGGAGGACATGAGCGTGGAAAGGGGGGGATTGGAGGATAATGCGGGGGAGCGAACTTGTTTTTGGCTGCCTATACACCTCACCTTCACTTCTGCCACTGTTACCTGAAAAGATTTACTCCCTTTATCTCTCTGCCTCCTTCCTCTTATCTTTTGTTCCTGATCGCTGCTTTGATAGAGGATAAAACATACGAAAGAGGTTCATGTAGAGGTGAAAATCAAAGGAGGAAAATGCCTGGACATCCGAGCAAGAATCTGTACAATGGCATGGATCTAAAATCGGCACATTTTTGACTCTTATTATGCAGGTTTTTATATGCATTATGGATGTTAGAATAAAGAAGCCGAGCCTTCTTCTTAACCAACGCTGCATTGCTACATTTTGTTACTCTGCACTGCCCAATCTCCCCATGGGGATGATTAACGTTTAATTTTGCTGTGCCTTATTAGGTATCCACAATCACATTACTCTGTAATGATGTTTGGTTTTTAAAGAGACAAAAAGTAGGGCTTATTATATTCAATGTTTCCTTGTCACGTCTCTATTTGGTTAAGAATCAGAGAGGATTTAAGTTGTGTGTGTATGTCAAGTCATTGCAATGGAGAGTATTTAAGTTCAAGTGATTTAAAGTACTTTAAACTGTTATTAAGAATCTTAGAATAAATCCCAGCTCACCTGGTTGAGACAGCTGGGCCGGGCTGCGGCGTTACATCAAAGCGATGCTCACAGCCGTCACAGAAGGGAAGCTGTGGGGGAAAATAAAAGCTTAACATGAGGAGGGGGGAGAGAAAAAAAAAGCCTAAAAGCGAGAAGAAGCAAGTTGTGTGCGGAGAAAACATGAATAATGGATCGCAAGTACAAAAACCATGCAGATGAGCAGACACCCCAATAAGAGCTGCATTACAACAGACAGTACGACATACAGAAAAACAAAGGAGAAATTTGTGGATGCTTGGGCACGTGCACACGCGTTAGTGCACACCAAAAGTGAGGAAGTGTCTCCTGATGTGTCTGACAGTAATGAGGCAGAGTGCTGGATTGGAGATGCTGCAACGCCTGCGAGCAACAGACAGGCAAGCAGAGCATGTCAAATCAGCCTTATGTGGGACAAAATCATTATGTCACCACACACTAATCTGGCAGTCACAAACCACACTTGGTCTTTTGGCAAAACGCTGGTTAGTGGCAGATGGGTGAAGGCTGGATCTGTGGGAGAAGCTGCTGGCCACACAAACTAAGTATCTGAAGCGCTAACCTCATTTAAAACCGGTTTCTGTTCGGCTCCCGAGGGCACAACCCGAGTTCTGAGCCTGAGTAAATCCAGGCCAGGCCAGAGGAGACCAAGGCTTCTGCAACGGTGGTCACTTGGGGGGGTGTTTGCAGATGTCGCAGCATGCGTGTCAAGCGTTAAAAATGCACATTTTCTGCAGAACTCAAGAATTTCCAAAGAATGTAAGTGCACAACAAAATAAAAGCACAGCCTGCAGGACTCAGGCAGCTCTTTGGTGCAGTGACTGAAACGGAGGCAAAGAAAACAACCTGAAGGCTAAATCCTGCGCTATAAGGAGCCTCGCTCTCATTCTCTGCGTCTATACTCAACTTGTCATAATCTTTTTAAAATATTTCGCCCAGTGAACTTTGCAATTCTTCAAGCACTTAAATACTTTCCTCACTTCTTTCTGTGGTATAACTTTGGCTGAAGAAAAAGAAAACATTCGCCACTGAGCCGTGATGAGTCACAACAAATCTTACACTTCAGAACAAGACAACTGTTCGGTAAAAACAGACTTTAAGGAGCAACTTGTCTTCTCAATTTTGTGGAGTGTGATGAAGTGCAGCTGAAGTGGCTTTAGTTTAAAGAAAAACGCACGTCTGCTGCTGAAATTCTGAACCACAAGTTAACATACCAATTTATTTCACACCTGGTTTAAGTTAATGTTAAATACCTTTCAGTGCTACATAGATCCAATAAAGGATTAATGCAGCAAATAAATAGAAAACTGAAATCAATGAATGTGCTACAATTTGGATCTGCTCGGCTGGGCTCCATTTTTACTCCTTAAGAATAAGAAGGGCAAATTGATATTGGGGTTGTTAAATACATTTGAGTTTTTAAGTCTTTGAGTTTAAATTATCAACATGAGGACACATAGGACTTGAAAAGTTTTTTATGTTCCAGACTTCAAGGTAGGGGAACAAAAACACCAAAATCAACAACCCAACTCGTGACTCTTTTACTAAACTTGCCAAGGACGACCTCATGAAAAACAAAGTTTCTTTATTTCCATTCACTCCAACACTGTGCTGCTTTGTATTAATGAATGATGATGATTATGCTTAAAGGTCACATATTATTCAGAGTACACTTCACCATGTTTTTCTAACACTAATATGTGTCCTTAGTCTGTCTAAAAAAAAAAAACCAATTATGAGAAAAAGTCCATCCTTGCCATCTTTTGCTTGCTCCACTTTTTAGAAAATGTGTGCTCAAACAGGCCGTTTGGAGATTTGTGACATCACAAAGGGCAGTAACCCCTCCCCCAGTTGGGTGACACTCCCACAGCTAGGTGTTTGTTCTGCCCTCTAAGCCTGAATTCTCACCGTAAACAATAGGGCATGGAGCAACAAAGTCTGAGCCAGCCAAGCCCCTCAGAGGGGCGTGGTCAGACACAGCTCATTTACATATTTAAAGGTACAGACACAGAAACAGCCTGTTCTGAGCAGGGCTGAAATAGAGGGGTTTATAGACATAATCAAATACAGGATCAGAGTGGATTCATAACATGAAACTTCAAAGACATGTTTGGGGGAGCTCTGAGACTTATTTAAACTGGTTTAAAAGGAGGACAATATGTAACTTTTAAAATTGTGTTTTACATCTCAGAAGCAATTATTTAGCTTTTTTTTTTTTACATTTATTTGAATGTTGAAGTCACAAGTTCCTTTCCAAATTAATTTTTTTTTAAGAGTTTAAATTACATGTCTAATATCGGATTTGAATTAGATCATTTTAGTTGAAAGGATTAAATTACCCACCTTAGTGAGCTACAACAGAGTAATGCAGGTATCTGTAAAGCCTGAACAGGTACTGTATGAGAAGTACTTTAAACTTCAATTTAGCTACAAGCACATTTTTTGACCATCAGGGAAAAGCTTAAGCAAGATTGGAATCATAAACAATCAGTATCAACATATTTTCAACTAAATAGGCAAACGTGTTTGAAAGCTGTTACCTATTCACACATCAAGCCATTATGGTGCATTTTTCTTTGTTTGAGTATCCTGCTTCTTTACACCATATTTAATATGATGCAATATTACACAGCTGTGTTCATTTCCCATTGGTCAGTTTGCATTCAGGAATCTGCTTTCTCTTTTTAAGCAGAACATTGCTGTAAAGACACTTCTTTTCTCCCTGTTGCCATTGAAAGCTAAATGTGTATCTGTTGTGTCTTGATGCCTGCTGCAGATCTAATTTCCTTTGGGATAATAATAAAGTTAAGTTTGCTGGGGACGCAGCTGTAATCACAGACTCGGGAGGATTAACTGTAATCACATCAATGCGCAGAAAGTAGACAGGTAAATTTGATGGTGGTGCTGCTTTCTGTGTTTGAAACAAGAAAAGAGAAACATGCAAAAGCTGTAGGCTACGACAGAGACATTTTCAAAATCAAAGATGGCAGATGAAACGACGCTAACTGGAACACAGTATGGGACATGGCAGTGTTTAAAGACTGGTGAGAGGTAATGAAAATGTCATCAGACTTGTCACAAGCAGAAAAAACTCCATCATGTGCAGGGATGATTTGTGTGGTCCAGTTCACAGCTGTCACTTAGTTTAATGATTTAATGAGTAGTAACAGCCAGGTGAGCTCATTTTGAGAAGGCTACAGAGTTTAACCATTACCCCGATGAATATCAACACAACCATTATCAACCATAATCTAAAACAATGGCAATCATTTTGGTCTCAGCCAATACCACTCGAGCAGCTGTATACTCCAAAAGATTCCCTAGCTTGTCTCCAGCCCATGTCTCTGTGGTTTGGTGATGCGCAGCGTTCAGATGCTGACAAAAAAGTACACCAGAGAGCAGACTAGGTGAACTTTGACAGAGGGCTAAAAGACAGGAACTTTCCACTTGTGATTCATATAAAGCTCTTTATCAAGCTGTTTGTCACCAGCTTCACAGTTTAACATTGTTTTCATATCATCATCATCAAGTGTAGAATCAGTCCATCTTTATTTGTATAGCGCTGAGTCATAACAAATGTTATCTCAAGACATTGCTACGAGAAGAGAAGGGAGAAGACCTTGCTCTTTGTTATGTTACAAAGACCCAGCGTTAATCCATTATGAGCACATCACCAAGCAATGTGGCAAAGTGAGGATGGCAAGACAAAAACTTCCTTTTAAGAAGCAGAAATCTTGATGGACTTTGCTAGGTTTTTAAAAATGGGATAGAGGGAGAAGCAGGAAGAAGGATAGGGATCGAAAAATAACGTTTCAAAATGCTAAATGAACAAGATGTAAAGTGAAAAGCTACAAGTCTCTCATATCTAAAGACGGATGAGAGACTTAGTTGGAGGATGTTGTGAAGTAGTGTGGGATCATTGGAGTCGTAGTCTGCTGCCCTGGAGATATACATGATGTTCCTCAGGCAAAAATAAATCTTCTTTGTGGGTTGGGGAATGTTCCAAGCTTTATTCACGTTTGTGTGGCACTGGCGTCCAAGACAAAATTCCCTCAGGGGACAATAAAGTTTATCCTCATCCAGACATTAGCATGTTAGCTAATTTGGGCAAAAAGTTCCTTTCTAACTGCCCCTAATTAGCATTAAACCATTTAATTGATCAAATGGATCAAAAAGTAAGATACATGTAAGTAAAATATTAATCAAACTTTAGTACTTCTAATTGTTATTGAGTGGTTTGGCAAATGGATATAATGATTACGAGAAACCTGTTCTGTTGTTATGCTTGTAAAAATGCAACAAAGATGTAATCTGACGGCCAATAGCTCTTTGAAAAGAGTCACAAAATAATCCACTATATTCTTATAAAATGCAGAGGAATAAAAACTTGAATTACCTAAGACTTTACACCTGTAAACATGCTTTTTTGGGCCCCGAGTTTGGCATTAGATGTTGTAATCTTAATCCTGTTCTTATCTTATTTGAAATAAATATCTCATGTTACGTTATTTGTCAATTTTCTTCTTTTATGTAAAACATCACAAATGATTTGTTTTATACTGACAGAAGTCTGTCTCCAGGAGTCCTAAAGTAAAACTCTGCCTCACTCATGTTGAGTTATGTAGAAAACAAATAAAAGGTTTCTGATAGGATCTTCCACCCTGTGATGTCGAAAATTAATTTGTATCATAGAACAGAAAGATGGATTTTCAAAGAAAAATGTGCAATACAATTACTGCTTTCTTTTATTGAATTTTGGGAATGGGGGGGGGGGGGGGGGGGGCAGCATGATTTGAATCAAGACACTTTAAATTCTGATCCAGTCCCACAGGTAGCCAGCTACCATAGACTGTTGTGCCTCCCCTGCTGTTGTGCCTCCCCTAGCCAGGAAGACAATCTTTCCCACACCCCGAAAACATTCAGAAAAACGTTACATAACCGAGAAGCTCGAGATCGAAACAGGGGAGTGAGGAGGGGGGAGGGACCTCAATATTTAACACCTCTCATCTTACATTCAGTTTGACTCAGACCGATGTATAACCTTCTGATCTCACCCATGAAAGCTCCATCAGAGAGTCACCTCACATCTACCTTCATCACCCGAATCAAATCGCCACTGATTGGCTTATGAAAACCCTAATCATTGAGGATTGCTTTTAACGTGATGACGGTATGTGTGGCTTCTGAATAACTTGAAAAAAATGATGAGCGGGGGCAGGAGGGGTTCTTCTGTGCCTACTTGATTTGAAGGAGCTGAGCGCAGTCACTTCATATAGACGTGGTTTTGAAAGCTAATGAGAGTGAGCAGACTGCTCTCCTCTACGGGGAAGGGGACAGCCAAATCCCCATTGAAAATCACTTCAATATTCCCATTATAACCCTATAGGGACATAGCAAGCCTATAGACTGTGCATGGGGCTTCAGCTGTGATTGTGCAGAGTGCTTGAATGTATTTGACTTCTTCTGTGCTATCATGTAATATGGCGCAGTCCCACACTGACCTATACAGTGTCTTAGTGACCTTTTTTTCTTATTCTGTGTCATCTAATATTCCGATTCTATTGCTCTTTGATAATCACTTATAATCCATCCGTGCAATCAACCTTGACTTTAGGACCTTTTGCTAACATGATGGCATTTTAATGTTTTCTAATAGCAGGTAAAAGAGATCAAAGTATCGACATCCTGTGCTCTTTGTCGGCTAGTTAATGGTGACAGAAGGTAGTTCATCGTCACATTTTTAGTCGCCCTCCTGACATGGCTTTTAGGACGATGAGTCTGTCAGTTTGATGGTTTTTGAGATATCTCAAGATATATTACGTTGATTTCTGTGAACATTTGGAGAGACATGCATGCTCCCCAGAGGATGAATCCCGAGGACTTTACTGATCTCAGCTCATTTCATGCCAACATGGAGGGATTTTGATTAAAATGATTCCTTTCGTTCTGGATGGATTTCTATGTGAATTTGATATAGACTGTCATGGTTACCAGAGGATCATTCTTATTGACTGTTATGATTATTGGGCTCCACATGAAGGTCAAAGTTTCACATAGACAGACTTACATTCATAGCTTATATAAGGATAAATCCTTATGACTTTGGTGATCCCCTGGCTTTTCCTCTGGTATCGTAACTGTTGGGGGTTTGAGAGGAAATCAGCAGCACACATTGGATCTTAAGTGTTGAACAGAGGCGCTGTTTGTCAACAGGTAAGGCAGGCAACTGCTTGGGGCTCCTGGCCAGTAGGGGGCACCTAAAGGCTGATAAACGACAGCTGTGGCTCGAAGTATGCAAAGTTTGCAATGACAGGAAACCTTCCTAAGGGGGCCCCATTTGACAGCACTCACGCATATAACAGTGAACGACTGAACGATGCTTGTCTAGCCCTGAATATGTGAGGGAGACACTTTAATAACAAAAGTGTTCTTGTTGGTGTCAGATATAACATAATGGGGATGAACGCTGTTTAGAGTGTGGATTTCTGCTTTGGGCGCCAGCTGACTCAAGAATCGCCACTGGTGATGAACTAAGATAACTTCTGTAGCCCTTTGACTTTACATCTATAACAATCATAAGGTCAACACTTCAATCCGTCCAATACTTTCATAACCAAAACAAGAGCAGTAAACTAACGACAATCCCATCAGCCTCAGCAATATTTTGCATTTACTGCTTTTAGAATTGCACTTTTAGCAGCTTGAAAAATACATAATATGAGAAGTGTAATATGAATTGTAATTAAGTCATACGTTCATGAACTGCTATTAAATGTTAAGTAGGGGCAGTTAAAGGAACGTAATGCCCAAATTAGCTAACATGCAAATGTCAGGATAACGATAAACTTTATTGTCCCCTGGGGGAATTTTGTCTTGTGCCACACAAAGCTGCAATCATAACTGGTAATGTGGAAAGCTAAGATGATGAACATGGTTAAAGGGGCACTTTTTAGATTTGGTAGGGAAATTTGAAAGTTGGAGAAGTGAAACAATTCTATGCTATAATTTCTTGAACTAAATACACAAACTTTATTAAAAGAAAAAAATGGGTCCCTGTAACACTGTTCAGAGCTTAAAAGCATAACATTTTATCTTCAAACAGCGTTCCAGGGACAAAATGTTCCTCTGAGGACACTTTGTGTATGGCGGTATGAACATATAACACAGAATCTGTATTTTTCTCCAACTATCACATTTCTCTACCAAAACTCCACAGAGCACCTTTAACATTGACCTGCAAAATTTAAGCATGTTAGCATACATCTTTCTGTAATATTGCATCCACGGTACTCATTTTTTAAAACCTTTTGTCCTTCGTCCATGGCAGCTTTTTAAGTTGTTGGATATTTCTTATGTCAGTAAGATAGATAATACTAATACTGTCTTTTTCCTAGTCCTTGACAGTGTTTTTTTTTTTTGCAACTTTATCACACTTAATATTCAATAGAATACCTTGAATTTCTGAGGGTGAGAATAACAATGCATTTATTTAAACTCTCCTTTATAGCGAAGAGGCTTTGCTGCTGTACGTTGGTGAGTTTATAAAGATCTGACCCCTCCATTAAAGGGCTTTTTCTCCCATAATGCCACTCAATTTATTTTAATTAAGCACCTTTCAAAAATAATAAATCATTTAGTTTCATAAAGTCACAAAATACTCAGTGTGAAAGTTTTGCTCTGTTAAAACAAAACTCAGTCAGATAAAAAATAAAGGGGCAGTAGGTGGCTGTTCATAGTAAATCGAACATAAATGCAATCTTTTCCCCTGTGTGTGTGTGTGTGTGTGTGTGTGTGTGTGTGTGTGTGTGTGTGTGTGTGTGTGTGTGTGTGTGTGTGTGTGTGTGTGTGTGAGTGAGTGCTAGAGAAAGAGAAAATGTTTTTCTTTGTTCATAACCTTCACTTTGGACTAAGTCAAATTGAATTCTCTGAATCACATCACAGCCAATAAAAGCTAATGCCACATGATTTCTGTTTAAATAGGGCACTCATTAGCTCATGTCTATTGTAGCTTATAGGACACCAGAGGCGATTGGTGCCCCTCCTGTCACTCCAACATATTTGAATTGAATAGTGATTGATAGAACGAGGAGGATGGGAGAGGGAGAGGGGGGGAGAGAGAGAGAGAGAGAGAGAGAGCGATGGTTGAGCTTATCCGGAGGAAGAAGCAACTAGCAAAGAAGCCTCAGCAGTTGCCCAAGCGGCTTCACTTCAAACAGCCAGCAGGCTACACTCCTAAAGATTTACATTTGACATCATCGTTTTTGAAACACATTATTAGAGCCTTGTGACGCGGCTGGGATTTTCTTGAATGTAACTTAACGGCACCATCAGTTGTTGGACCGGCGTTTTTTCTTTTTTTTTTTTTTTTTCCTGCGCCTCCTTGCAGCGGATTTACAAAAGCGTCTTCGGAGCCTGCGATGATATTCAGCACTCTGGACAGAGACTAAGCGTTTCAGGACCCTGGACAGAGACAATTTCAGCACCTTGGACAGCGGGAAAGCGTCTCAACACCGTGGACAGAGCCTGAACGTGCACTGGAGGTAAGCCAGCGGAGTTTAACAGCAGCTTATTTTTTGCTTATGTTAAATGAAATGATCACTCTCTCCTGCAATTTGTTGAACGTACGACTTGTATCCAAGAGACAGGGCGAATATAAGAACAAGACACTGGAAACAACAATTCGGGGTGAATTTCGATTAGTTTTCGGAGGAGTTATTTGCGTTCAGGTGGATTCATTACCTTCAATGCTTCTACTTTCCCCGATCAAGTTCGCGACCGGGTTTTGGTTCTTTGCAGCCTACAGTTCATTCTTTAAGTCAAATTTAGCAAAGGAGGCTTAAGTAATGGACAAACGATGTAATTGGTTGTTTTAATAGCCCAAATGTTTGTTTGTGATGTGCTTTCGTGGTCTGTCAGTTTAATTTAAGGCAGCTGTTTATTTTTGAAGAGTCAGCGCGTGTCCGGGCAGCAGCGGCTCGTGCCTCCGGTCCGCGCGGAAAATCAGCCCATCCGTGATATGAGGCCCCACCACCATCACCACTATCCAATACACACACACACTAACACACACACACACACACACACACTGACGCCCACACCACCCCCATGGCATGCAGCCAGCAGTCACTAAAATAAAATATAACCCTCGCGACCCCCGCGTGCTTCCCACAGCACCATTTTTACGGACTGACTATCTGATAATGAGCACGAGACGGCCGCTCCTCCCAATGTAACCTATAGGCCTACAGTTACGTTATGTAACCTAACAGTTTTTTTGCTATTAGAAACGAGATTTACTATGAGTAGGCAAGACGGGGCCTCAGTTTTTTATTGCTCAATGGCACTTAAACAGAAAACATGGCTGCTCCCTGAACCCTCTTAATGGGTTTTTGTGGCACGTGCCACATGTGTTTGACCAAAGTTGAGTGAGCCTTGTAGTTAAAACCATAATGTGTGACAGTGTTGGTTTGATGCATATCTACAGGTGTTTGTTAAGATACTTTATCGACCAAATATGAATATCTTAGCATCCATCTCTCTTTATTTCCAGCTCATCAGTTGTGTCTGTTTTCTGCTTAAATCGCTGACTGGGACTGAAGAGTTACATGTATTTAGAATTTTTGAAAAGATATCTTGTATTTTGCCACTATTTTCCAATGCTAACAGATTAATCAAGAAACTAATCAGCATGCTAATTGCTAATGGGAATAATCATTGAGTGGAGCCAAAGTCATAACCCTAATGTCTCAAGTGTTGGTAAATACTGTCACATTTCAAGGACTCATTTATTTTTACATCCTTGTAATCCGGGCTGAACATTCGCTGGTGCTGGGATTAAACGTGTGACCTTTTGGCTAGCAGAGGGGGGGAAACTTGAAATTGATGTGGCCACCCAGCCTCTGTGTTCCCGCTCGCTCAGCCCCATGAATCACTTGATCTGTCTGCTGAGGCTCTTTTGCACGGAGGAATTAACTCTCAGAATGTAAAGGAAGAAAAATGCTCGTGTCAGACTTGCTATGAATAAGAGGTGACCCTCGTGCTTATTTGCCTCTGGCGCTCTAACAAACTCTAATATCCCTGAACACACAGATTCACACACACATCCTGACTGTGCAAATTCTCAGTGATTCAGGATTTTTCCATTTTTCTTAAAAGGTGTTCATTAGGATTTTGATTACAATGAATGTGTGATAACTCTCGCCTCTGTGTTAAGTGTGTCTGATATGTCGGCTCCTGACTGAGAGTGACAAGAATTAATCAAGGAGGAAGCCAGAAATGTGAATCACAGCAGTGGGACTAGCACAGGGCTTCACTCCAGTGTCCTTAAAAGAAAGGGAACACATTTTCATAAGCCTTTTTACCTCTGGGTTATTAGGCTCTGGACACTACAGTAAAGAAATTGTGGCTCTATATCATGGGGATGATGAAATAAATGCAAATTAATCTTTCATGGTCAATTTATTATCCAATAAACACACTGAGGATTTGAATCTGAATAGTAGCCCTGCAGAGGGCAGGCCACACAATTGCCAGTTACCTCTCTCTCTCTAAACGGCCTTTGTCTTGTTAGAAATGAAATCCCAGGGTGTGGAGAGGCTGCAAGACACTGAATTCAGTGCTTTTATTTTGAGGAAGCACTCGTACCACAAAAGCAAAGCCGGTTTAACAGTGGCTTTCCTCCCTTGGGGGTTATGGCTTAACTGGTCCCTCTGTCTCAAACTGAGCCTCATTGAGAAACACGGCACAGCATCGCGTACAACCTTGGGGTCAGCAGTTACAAGCCCTCATTGGCATCCAGGACAAAGCAGCTAGATGGACTCTGCTGTGGAATTTTTTTTGCATCAAACTGACTGCAAACTGGGCTTTTTTTTTTCCACGAGTGTGCACTTCACATGCTCACTGCATCAGTAGCTTGTGTGTCTGCGTGCCCGGAATTCCATTTATGGGTCTCTTAAAATTCAGAAACCCCTGCTAGAAATGCAATTAGATTCAATATTGCTCTAACAATATGACGGTCCGGTTTGAATGCCAGAAAGAACGCCCACTTGCCCTCCACGCTCAACCACCCCCCCCCTTTCCTTTTTCCAAATCAGCTTCTGAAAGCCCCGTCCCTTCCCCCCAGCCGCAGAGTGAATTGTGGTCAATTTGAATGATCAACTGAAGACAATCTGGGAGCCAATGGATGTCACAGGGAATATCAGGCTGTAATGAGCTGCACCAATAAAACATCGACTATATGTGCGGGATAGTCGATTTGATTTTCACTTCTGTTTGCTTCTATCGTTCCCTGTGGCACCCAGAAACCAGAGAAATTAAAGTGTTCTGTCTTTGCTTTGCTAGGCTCCACTCTGGGAAAGGTTGTACCCTGCTACGCTAAGCTAAACGCTTCTGTTCAGCTCCGTGCTGTGCTTGGCTCTGTGTCATTAGCTGCTGTTGCATCCGATGCAGTATAAGCACTGAGCTCATCTCATCGGTTCTCAGCCACTGGTTTTCCACTTCAGAATGCTTCCGAAGGGGCTATAATCTCGCTGACATAATGGCATCCACTCGGATCAATAGCCAAATGGCAGAGCAGATCAATAGCTACCATACTGTAAAATAACGTGGCCTGAGAGAGGCAGGAGTGGAGAGATTGCAGCAATTGCATGTGTGACTCTGGAAACTCTTTGAAAATATACTCCTTAATTATGGATCAAAAATGCCAACCTTGTTAACGGGCTATGTATTATAGATTGCTGCATGATCTATGCTAATGTAAGCACAGCAGTGGGAAAGAAAAAAACTGGCAACACTTTGCCTGCTGGCTTGCTTGCGCTCTATAATCTCTGCACATAGAAATGCACACTCACACAGGGTAGATGCAGAGTAAAAGTATTGATGATAAAAGGTGTAAAAGTTCATTTAAAGCTCCTGTGAGGAACTTCTGCTTTGAATTGATTATTGCTGCCCCCTGCGAACATCGACGTATGTCTCATCATGTCCTTGCTAATCTCGTTCAATTCATGCATAGGTAATGTTGTTTGAGGAAAAAATGTCACCCTGCTTCTTTGCAACGGTTAATTGTATCACTCACTGAGAATATTTGCTGTTGAAACTGTAAAAACTCAGTTTCTAAAGAATGCTGTCCACAGCCTTATCATGACAACTCCCCAGCTGAAGCAGTTACAGGAATTGAAAATAACTGATAAGAAATTATCAATCTTGTCGCTGATGGTCTGGTTTTGCTTCTGTAGGTCATCAAGAGGCATCCAAATTAATATCAGTCTGTTTTAAAACCAGCCAAACACTTTTCACAGGAGCTTTAAATATAGAAAAACGTAATTTGTCAAAGAAAGTTTTCACTCTTTGAACGTGAGAATGACATTTGCAAACATTTTAAAGCCTAAAATCCTTGTCGCCTTCTCCTTGATACATAAACCAGAGTTGTTGTTTTGTTTTTTTTCACAATGTAAGGAAGAAAGAACATCCACATACCACATCTAACCTATTTAATAACCAGTCTGTTTGCTTCCCCTTAGGAGCTAGAAAATTCATTAGTCAACCTTTTATCCAGGCCGAGCCAAGAGAAGTCTGAGATAAAACGTTCATTCTCAATTTAGGAAGGCAGCAAAGGAAACTTTTCTGCAGTGTTATCGGGTAGAAAACAGCCAGAGTTTTTCACTTTCTACATTAAAGGCCCCTGAAATTATCCACCTATTTGAAATGTTTTTCTCTGCAGCTTCCTCAGAGATGATATTATGCACCGAAAAACAGCATCATGGTTTTGGCAGAAGAAAAAAAAACAAATTGAAGAGGTAACTAGGTAAGGGTCACAGCTAGAGCTCGGTGACTGCTGCTATTTCCAACAGAGAAGCAAATTACCCAGAATGGAAAATAAGAAGTTTATCTTTCTGTCGGTACAACACGGAGAGAGCCGATGCGTGATTAGATCCAGCTTTAATAGAATCACTGCCACCCTCAATGGCAGTTTCCCTGTCGGAGGGCAATTTGGCAAACTGCTCAGCATCTCATAAAGCAGAGATGCAATAGCATCACTGGACATTGATAAATCAAAGGCTTCAAAAGCAAGAGAGTTGCTGGAGGAGAAAACAAAATTGCAGATGAGAATTCTGACCAATCACTGCCGGCGCTGATTAAGACGAGTAGGTGTTACGGTGTCGTAAAATTCTTCTGCGCGGCGGTTCAAGATTTTCCCTTATCATTGTTTTGACCGAAGCTATTTTTTAGCCCTTGGCTTTGCTAATTTGCATCTATGGAGGACTGTTGACAAGAAAGAAAAGAAAGAAGGGTTGTAGCAGGAGCAGAATGCAAAGATTCTCCCGTGCACCTGTGAAATGTTTGGTATGTTATTACTGCGCATGTCACCATAGGTCTCTCAAAATACAAACGAGAACACCCAAAGCTTTACAAACAGTCACCTACACAGTTACAGCAACCCACACACACACACACACACACACACACACACACACACACACACACACACACACACACACACACACACTTCCACACAATGAAGACCTTGCTTTAAAAAGCGCGTGGCTGTGCGAGTATATGGCGGTGAAATATTGGAGTCATTGCAGGCCTGCAGGCATGCAGTTATCAGGGATACAGAACTGATGGGAAATCAATCAGCTCAAGTGGAGTGGCCTGGCCTGTGGTAAGGAGACGAGCCTTGTCTTCTCCAGCCGCTCGCCTTGAACTCAGCAGCTTCCTGTTCTAAGCACTGAACTGAAACATACACCCATTTACTGCACGCATGTATGAACATGTGTACCTTATATCTATCTATCTGTCCTTCCATCTATCCATCCATCAACCTGGTGTGCTTGATTTCAAGACTCTTCATCTGAAATATGTCCCTGCACATTGCCTAGTGTGACCTGTGTGTGTTTTCTTGACATGCTGCAGTCATGTTAGGAGTGATGATCTTGTCATGTGGGGGCATGTTAAGGGTCGGACAAGTTATTGCAGTTATAAACCACGGCCATGACCTTTCTTCAACTCTAACACAGTATTAACTGTAGACACAGAGCTACACAGACCCTACATCTCCCAGCGATCAAAGAAAGAACCAAAAATGTGTTGTTTGCACATTATCAACTGTATTTAACTGTAAACAACACATTTGTACTTATTTGTACATATGTCCAAAAAATATGTCGAAAATCTAAGAAAATATTCATACTTTGCTTTAACATTTCTAAAATATTTCCTTAAATTCAGTAAGTACTTTTCCCAAGAGCCTGCTGCAGTATCTAGAGACACGTATTTCTCTTGCCAATGTAACTTAATTAATGATTGTTGTTTATTTTTACATCACTGTGCAATTTTTACAATCAAACACTTCTATGTCCTGCTTTCTAACAGTTGCTTTTTACATCAAAAGAGTGTAAAGTGGTATTAATGGAAGTTGTAAGGGGGGTTCATACGATAATGATGACTTGTGGATCTATCCATCTACAGTATGTACATTCATCTCTGTTCTATCCAAACATCTATCTACTTGCCAACCTTTGTCTGTGTACATTTAGTTTTGTGTTTGCTCAGCTCGGTGTAAAGTGGGCGATGCAGTGAGAACACAAACAGCAAACAGATCTGTTACATCTTTGTGTCAGCCTCATATCTAATTCATGCACTTATGGTCGCTCACCAGCTGTGTATATGCGCTATGAGTGCTATGAGGTGCAGTGGTAGCAGCTTGGCCCAAGCTGAATCACACACAACAAAAAACACAAACAGGGTAAAGGTAATGCAGTGTAGCTAGAGGCTGTGGAGGATTAAAGTGTCCATAAACATTACTGTGCCACATTATACTACAGAGACCGTTTCCTTTATAATGATTCTAAGTAGGAATGTAAACCCATTTTCATGCAGAGCGCTCAATGACTTCATCCTAACGGGAGGCAGATACATGAGGTGTGTGTGTGTGTGCGTGTGTGTGTGTGTGTGTACAATCCATTTACATTTTCACATTTTACAGAAGCTGTTACAGGAAACAGCTTATACAACAAGTGTAACTTCACCAGCTTAAGCAAGCGGGCTGTTGCCGTACAAGCAGCCACATTAATCTATCAGAATGTGTGTGTGTGTTTGGATGTGTGGTTGTGAATTCGTTTGTGCGTACATGCTATCATGCATAGCAGGGGTGTCAAAGTAGTGCTCCTGTTCCTGCTATGAGATACTGCTACATTCGATGAGAAATCAACCGTTCTGCTTGTTTTGTGCTCCTGTTTGCATGTGTTTCCCTCACATATCCATTTTCTCTCATCATAACTGCAGGTGTGTGCACCTGTCCAGATGGTAACTGTATGTATTGTTGCTTGTGTGAGTGCATCATGTATGCATGTATACGACCTTTGAGCGTTTTCTTCTTCTTGTCTGGGAGAATACGGTATTTGTGCATTTGTGTAGGAATCTGTGATTTGTATGTGTGTGTGTGTGTGTGTGTGTGTGTGTGTGTGTGTGTGTGTGTGTGTGTGTGTGTGTGTGTGTTTATCAGACATGCTCTTTTAAGCTGGAAAGTGTTTGTGCATTTCTGAGTGGGTAGGAAGCACCCTTCTCCTGACAGCTGTGCAGTAAATAACTTCTAAAAGGAGAAGAAAATCATCAGATCATTTCAGAGTAAATTTTTTTACTATATTTGTTTTTAACCTCTCTGAAGTTCTATGAGTCAGCCGTAGTGAAAGCTGCAGATGTTGGTGACATATTAAAGGAAAAGTCAATAAGGAAACATAACAAACACAGATGCTTCTGTGCAGCACATGAGGTCACTGCAAAACATTTGAGCATGAAAATAATGTGGAAAAAGCCTTTGTAATGATGCATTTCTCATAATGAAACTGCCTATGAAATGGTTTGTTTAGACTTTAGAACATCTCTTCCACCCACTTAGTCCTACAGTTCTGAAAATGTCAAAATCACTAAAATTGGAGCTGCATTAAGTAAAACCAGCGAGCGAGAGAAGGCAGCCGGCACGAATCTGTCGCTTCACTTACATGGCTCACTCTGCTCGCTGAGGAATATATCCAAATGTAACCGTTCAACCATGACGCTGAACTTAAGCTGACAGAGCTCTGCCAAACTGCTCACCTGAAAGTTACGATGTCACTCGTTGCCACTGCTGCTGTCACTACTGCTGTCACTACTTCTGCTCAGATATTCTTTACAAAATGCCTCCACACAGCCGAGCATCCACCTGTGGAGTCTCGAACTATTTCAGCGTAGAGGAGGGGCACGGTCGGTCTAATAATAGTCACCCCTATCCTGGCGGTGCTGTACAGAGTGACAAGTTTGAAGCCTAGTTGCCAAACATATTCATGGGAAAGATTCCATATAAATTAATCATCAGTGTTAGGGAGGTTATTTTAAATGAACTGCTTTGAAAACTTCCATTTCCAGAACTACAGCAGAGCTACCAGGAGGAGAAAAGTTCAGTAATCTAAAGCAAATGAGCAGCAGAAGTTCAAACTCAAACTCTGCAAGAAATCAACGATGCACATGTGGTACAAAAGTATAACTTTGGTGTAATGCAGAAAAACAGTTCAGTTCATGTGAAAGTGTGAGGAATGTCAAGCCCTTCTATTCTATGAAGTTTTCGTCGATAGGTCAACTGGGTGTCCATTCAGCAGTAGTTCTGAGTAAGACAGGTTCATTCCAATTATGACATTTAACAGCTTCTCTGGACATTTTGTTAATGAATGAAAAAAAGGTTTGCCAAACTGTTTCCTGGAACATACCCGAGACGCTTACCAGATCTAAATCAAGAATGAACATCTTGGCTTTTGACCTGACTGGTCCACATGTAAAATGTGATGACAGTTTACAGCTTTTGAGCTTGCAAACCAGAGGATGTGGAACATCAAAATTTGATAAATGACAGGAGCTATGACATTTTCTATTCTGCCTTTTCCCGTCACTGCTCTGTCAGATTGTAAGTGACAGCTAGGTTTAAATCAGGATCCCCGGTGACAGGAGGTTCTTGGCCTTCAGGTGGCCCTGCCTTAAAACTGCAGGCTGGCTTTAAAGCAAGGCCAATGGGGGAAACAAGCCGGTGTGTAAATCATCCCGACATATCTGGATGCAAAGTGTTCAGCCTGTTTTGTGTGTGTGTGTGTGTGTGTGTAAATGCAATCATTTCTCACCATATGTCCGTCTAAGCAGCTGCATGCTGCTCAGACTGATTATGGCATGGTCCAGTAAATAGAATAACAATATATATGTGTGCACATATGTGAGAAATTCAGCCCAGCTGGAGGACATAAAAATATGATCATAATTTCTAGAACATATTGTGCTGACCGTAACCCCCCGTACTGTTTATCTATTTACTAATGGACAAAAAGTAGCCACAGTGAAGGTTATATGAGCTAAAGCACTGTCCAGGCTGAATGCATTCAGTAGATAATAAGGGGACGTCATTGAGCTCGTCCTCTAAACATGCCTATTAATGCAGATTAAGGGTGTTTCTTTAGAAAATATATTGTTTAGACAACCTTTGGGGAAAGTGCTTGCAGTGCTGTGCAGGTATAGCTGTGTGTAATTACAGTATATGTGTTCCCTTGTAATTAAGTAAGGCCCACAGAGGCAGCACCCGAGCTTGTCTAGGCTACATGTGCGGTGCTCAAAAGCACAGGCTCTCATGATTTAATTACCGTACAAGCACATCCACACAAACACACAGAACAGTGAGCCAATAGAGCATGTCTCACACTCTCTTGTGTCGCTCTCTGTATTCCCCTCTCGTTTGTCACTTTCCGGCCTTTGCCAGCCCTCCGCAGATTCACTGGCTTTGTGAGGTGCAGAAGAAGGTGGCCACCGTGGCAGAGAATTAACCTTGCTGTATAGGGCCATCTGACCCATCTGTAGGACATTATTGCCTGTGTGTTGTACGTTTCAGCCCAGTGAGCCCAGTAACTATTGCATCAGCATCGATACAGATCAAGCTTGACATGGGGGGAGGGGTCAGACTCCCTCGGCCAGGACTGGTGGACTGGTAGTTGTTGCTTCAGTGAGTTAGCATTGGTTTGTGCGGCTGAAACTCTGGCTGTGATAGGCAGAAGCAGATGCTGCTGTGTCACTGCCCTGTAGCTGTGGAGGAAGGGGGGGGGGGGGTCTGCAGAGGATACAGCTCCATCCACCTCGTCCCTTTTTTTGTTTTTTGTTTTTTTACCAGTACTATTCCCATTGAGATACAAATCATATATACATTTCTTTCCAATGAGAGTCCAAGCCAAGACAGCAATAACAACAGCTTCACATGAAAGAACAGAAAACTTAACTTCATAAAGAAACATTTATTAAATATTAAATAAGCAGCCTTCAGCAACGAGAACAGTGCATTCACTGGTCAAAAAAATATGATTGGATCTGATACCAGCACCAGAAATGCCTCAGAGGTGTCAGTGAGAACTCCAGTCCACGCACTGATCTGATCCTTAACCGCATACGCCGGAAATAATATGAATTATTTTCGACGGGAATTATTTATTTTTAGTTGCTTCAAAACAAGAAGCCTACACAACAAGCTGCGCTGTGCTTCCAGTATTGATGTTTAATGGCTGACACGGATAATCTGACTTTTCAGAGCAGCAAAGAAAAACTGATTATTAGTCATTCATCACGTAATGTTAAAGAACAATCGTGCAGGGCAAGCAGAAAGTGTCACTTAAAGAAATGGAGAGTTTCACCTACCCTTTGTCGGACGCAGCAGATCTAGGGAGGCCGGCAGCCAAGCTGTCGTTATCATTATCTCAGCATGGTTTTAGCTGCTCTGTAGCGTTGGCTCAGAATTAAGTATTTCTAAGGTTTAACATGAGCTAATTATCAGAATGTTTCTCTTCTTTTGAATAAAGCAGTCCTCAGGTTAAAAGTGTACTCAACACTCTTAAGCAGACTCAAGTTGAAGAGATGTGTCAAACAAAAGAAATCTTCCGCAGACTATTTATGTATTTATCCACGTTTTAAAACACCAAATAAAACTTTCTTTTGGTCTGTACTTTCTCTTTGCCAGGCAATTCAAAACCCGAAGCAAAAAATCATCAATCATCAATGTTACCCTTGTATGGATGTGATATGATTAAGTCTCGTCTTGGTTTCAGATTTGTATTTGATGTTGAATGATTTGTTAATTCAAGTTTGCAGAATTCCTTTACGTAAGGAGGGAAATGGTATAGGTCCTTCTACGCATGATCTCCCATCCTAAAAAAAGTAATCTAGTTTAAGGTGACTCAGAGCAGGATGATGAGGGAGTATGACGTTCAAGGTAATTTTCAAAGACGGCAGTTTCAAAGAAAAATATACATGAAGTGTCCACGTGAGTGAAGGTTGCAGCTCCTGAAAGTTTTACGAGTTAAAAGGGAACAAAAAGAACGAGGAAGTCCATGTAGTCTGGTCTCAAAAGGAAAGATGTTCCTTTCTTTCATTCCTAACATTGTCAGCCCTGCCTCTCTCGTGTCTCTCTTTTTTTCTTCCTTTCTTTCTGGGAAGCACTCAAACACAAGCACCAACAGGCAGAAGATAATGCAAGGACACACACTCACCCAGCAGTGATGTACTCTCACATGTTTCGCTCCATTTTTTCTGTGTGTGGGCTTGAATACAAAAGGCTTGTCCTTCTTATCTTTGCCTGTTGTCTTTTTACCTTGTGTGTGTGTGTGTGTGTGTGTGTGTGTGTGTGTGTGTGCGTGCGTGCGTGCGTGCGTGCGTGCGTGTGCGCGCGTGGAGAATCAAGTAGAAAGAATTCTCCTACTTTCAGATGTGTGTGTAAACGCTTTGGGTTTTTCTTGTTTTCAGTGAGGAGCCATTCTTTTTTTCTCCACCGGCCTGTCTCTCAACACAGCACGGCTCTAATAGGCATTCTGCAAAGCCGGTCTTCTCTGCAATTAGCCGAAAACCGCAGCAAAAACATTGATAAACAAAGATGAAACAATTCACACTTTGCCCCGCGCGAAGCCCTCAGTTAAAGTCAAACGCTATTATCATCCCCTCGATGCATTCAGGCAGGTGGAGGCCCGGTCTGCCAAACAGACACTATTATGCCCTTGAAACACATGAAACAAAAGCAGATGCAAGTGCTTGTTTGTTCAAACACTTATTAAAAGCCCATACAGGCCGTTTATGTGGGTGTTGTTTCTGGAACTAAAGCTAAAAGTGGTGGTGGGTGCTTCATCCTCGTCCACACAGCGCTCTGGCAGTGTCAGCCCGGGGCTGCTGCCCATAGTTTCATGTCAGAGCCAGAGAAAGGGACTGCAGCCACATCCACCAACCAGGGCTGAAGAGCTCCATCTTCCAGCAAACACACTCATCTATCCTGAGCTGGCTGCAGAGTAAAAGAGATGGCTCCAGGAATTAGAAAGAAAAAAAACGCACAAATTGTTCCCTCTGTCTTTCTGTTCCCCTCTCATCGTCCTCTCATTTCAAGCTTCTTTTTTATGAAAAATGTTTACGCCTAATGAAAGCCGACTAGCACACTCCCAGAAGTGTGACGCCTTTGAATGTTATTCTTAGCCTCAGCAGATCAATATCACTACAGTCCTGTCCGTCTGTTTGCAACTCCCAAAACTTTGTAGTAATGATTTTTTTTTTTTATCTCAATAACTCTGCAGTCGTCTGATGAAACCAGCAGAATCTGGGTCCTCTGGTGGGTTTTCTCGTCTGAATGTTGTCAGCCACAATAATACTCCTTGTATCTCAAATCTGGCTTGTAATCTCTTGACGATAATTGAAGTGGAACAATAAGGAAATGCTCAAAATCTAATCACAGCAGTCAATCGGGGGATGCAGTTTGATGGAAAATGTGTAACGTGAGTTTCATCCATGCACTATATAGATCATGGACGTTTTACCAATCCATTCTTGACTGGCTAATGAAGCCAAGTTCAGCATAGTAGCTTCTGCCATGTTGAATTTCATATGCCAGAATTGACTATAATTGGATGAGCTGGTATTGTTAGAGAGCAAGAGGGAATGGCAAATGCCAAATTATCATATCTAAAATGTCAACACCTGTGGCTAATTCATTAGCTGGTAAATGAGCTAGCTAGTCAGAGTTTTTCAAAGCAAGTATACATCTGTGGTAAGAGCTGACTGGCGTTGTTTATTCTTTTACCTAAAGTAACTAAAGGTGCTCGTTGAATGAATTGAATTTGAGCTTACTAGCCCAAATCCTGCATTCATTTTACAAAGTGCTAAAATATAAATGAAAAAACACTAGATTAGAACTTATGGTAAACGTTTGTGTGCAGACTTCTTGATCTGCCAGTGAGACCACTAAACCCCAAAGAGAGAAATGTCATATTTCAGATTTTTGACATAAAATAATCGGCAAAAGCTACCATGGCAGAGGGGTTAAGTTCAGTAACTGAATTAGTAATATGCACCTCAAACATTCCCTTATCATACACAAACTTTTAAGACACAATAGGTACTTAAAAAAAAAACAAAAAAAAACTTACAAAGTTGTCATGAATAGAACAATAAGCTATAGAGATCTAAACTGTTGTTTGTAACAGGGTTTAAACATGTTGAATTCTGCTGTAAAGTTTGGCATTTTAAAATGGGCCCTAATGGGGATTAGCTAACTTTTGGAGCCAGCCTCAAGTGGCCACTCGGGGAACTGCAGTCTTTGGCACACAAGGATTGGCTCAGTTTTTTTTTTTAGTCCCAGAGGTTGCCGTTTGGTTGCATCACAGCAGCTGTCAGGCGGCATGTTTTTCTGGTCAAACAAGCGCTCTGCTGGCTCTCTGTTTACAGGAGAGCCGGTCAACAGGAGTCAAGGAGGTGAATCGGAGGTTGACTGGCGCCTTGCTTCACTGGACAGACTCAGTTTAACAAGGTCTCTGTCAATAGCCATGACAAGCTACAAGCGACGTTTCTGCACTCATGACTGCACCGGGGAAGCCGTATACTGAAGCTCATTGGCCAGGGCATAACACTTACAATTCCCACTGGGCCTACACAGGAGGTTACAGTATGTCATAAAATACAGACGTAAAAAATAAGAGGAATGAGGTGAAGGTAAGAGAGGAAATGCATCAATAATGATGGATAAGGGTAAGACAGAGTCAAACAGCTTGACACGCCTCTGAAATAAACAAACTAGCAGCCTTTATGCACTCTGAAAATGATAAAAGCATGCATCAAACAGGATTTCAGTCATTTCAACTGAAGCCCACACAACACGATTCATCACTGTCACATACTGGAGAAAAACAGCAGTAAGCTATTCCCTTCAAATGTGCCCATCCCTGTTGTGAGTGCTTACTGTGTCAAGATTGATGTGAGAAAATTGAATTTAAAAGAATCAATATGCATTTTGGAGCAGAAACAATTAGTCAGTTAGACCATTAGAGAGTCAACAGGAGGAATAATTGGCAGATATTTTGATTATTAATTAATCTTAAATTCATTTTACGAGCCAAATGTCATACATCCCCTGGTTATAGCTTCACAGTTGTTTTCTGTGTCTTATTTAAAACATAATGGAATACTTCGAGTGAAATAAAACGGTGATTTTTCAATCGCTCAATTATAATAATGCAGTTTAAATAATTATATTGAGCTCTTAAACTTAGTGAATAAATGTTTTGCCTAGAGGGACTGCCATTGATTTAATGTATCCGAGTTTTCCTTTGTGCAGATATGGGAGTCTGTAATTGAAACTACACCTGTCATACTTGTCTGGACAATGTGGCATATATATGAGACTCAAGAGGTGGATAAATGTTGTTTGGTGTAAAATTCACGTTGACCTTTATGAAGCATGAGTCTTTCTTTTGGCTTTCATTGGTTTCATTTTTTATTTGTAGAATAAATAGGCACAAGACACCAGTGGGTACATTTTGAACGCCTTCAAATATAAAACAGTTCGCCATGATAGAGATTCTTCCCTAACTGTGACATTGGTTTGCATTCTCTGTGTCTGGAACAAAAGCCAGTTTGCACGGATAACGATCCCATTCTTCATCTTAAAGCAGACTTATGATTCAGAAATATTGCCTGACAACAGCCTGCATTATGGTCCCTCCCTCCCTCTAGCAACGTCTCTTCAGCTGTGGTTTCTGTCTGATCAATGTGTGATCTTAGCGACTCCATCTCTTTCTAATTAAGATATTTTACTGTGTTCTCCTCATGGATTTTTACAGAAAGGTCACGCTGACTGTTTTCCCATTTAGGGGAACCCCGAGGCATTCAAACAGAGCTTGTTAGTCAAGACGGTGACTATCCGCCCAGTGTCTCTCTATTACATAAAATGTCAACGACTGATGACATCAGGGGTTTGGAGATTTGGAGATTTTGGCGTTGGCCGCACTCAACCCTGCTCCAACTCCATCAGACTCACTTACCAGCTTAATCACCTCATGTTTCATCAGAGCTTTCAGACGGGACAAATGGTCGCCATAAAACACAGGGAAACAAATTAACCACTGGTGTCAAGATTTTAATGGTTCCAATTAGTCAACACTTTGGGGACTGTGCATTATTAAGAGCGATCGCGTCCCGCTTCCAATCGCTAAATTCCACCTAGTTTGAAGTTGTTGAAACAAATGTGTCAGACAGTTTTTACACCTGTCCTCCAGGTTTAGCTTCACTGTAACCAGTGTTGATGAAGTACACGATACATGATCTCAGAGTAGGGTACTCAATCAGACAAACATTGCAACCCAAGGAACACACACCTCCATTGCCAAGAAAACCACAGAGGCTTATCCTGTTTACATGTCGAAAAAGGATGCCAGCTAAATTTCCCAAAAAATATGTATTTTAGGCAAACATGTTTTCTTCCTTGTGGTTCTCTCCTCTTATGTGTTGCCTGTTTGTAAACAAACTTACAGAAGCTGAGCCAACTGGATAGCAATACTCCAAACTTAAACTTTTTAGAGCTTTTGGTTTCTTCCAACTTGCTATCAGTATGGAGGGTTGTGTTTTGAATACACATCCTCAGCAGCTCCTGACTGATTTGTTCCCAGATTACATCCTCTTGGAACGTTATTCTTTTGGCACGGTTTCTCTTTCCTGCAGTGGTCGGGTTCCAGACGGAGACAGTAACCAATCAGCCTCCCTTTGCAGGTTTCCACAGAGAGTGAAGCCAGCCAGAACCATCGTGTGTTTCACTGAAATGTAATTGTAACATCACTTTTTAACATGGGTTTTACAGCCACCCTTGCATTTTAATGGATTAATGGGTCATGGTAAGGACTGTTAGTTGTATAAAGCAAAGGAATATAGAAACTGGTAATAAGATCTTATTATGGCACCAGATCAGGGGCAGAGGACCACCAAAGTCCAGAAGAATCATGAAACTCTCCACATAATTCTATTCACATCCTAAGAGGAGCTCAAACCTCAGTAGCATCTAACCTCTGGGAGCCAGGAATGTGGTAAACAAACATTTATCCCAATCCATCTATCAGAAGAGATACTGTTCTGGAAACATGAAAAATTACTAATGCTGGTTAAGAAACACTTCAAGGCCTCATCAAAGTCAGATTCATCCTTTTGGGACCATGAATGATGAAGAAAACTTGTTATTAAAATCCATCCATCTTCAATATAATTCACAGTTTTCAACCTTATTGTGAAGCTGGAGGAAGAGTCAGGGCAGCTTGAATGTCAGAACAAATCAAATAGCTTCGTAGATATTTCAATCTGGACCAAATTGATGGACTGTTTAATCCCAACAATTTGCCTTCTCTACAGCATCTAGCTGCAGGCGAGGCTATTAATATCAAAGTAGTAAGCTGTAAAAAAAAGGATGGAAGCAGTTTGTTTCTGTTCGTAAATTTGAAGAAAACACTAACATAATGCCTTTATGCCTTATGTAAATTATGATATTTATAAAGAAAAGGAAAAGAAAAGAACAGAACAACTTCAAATTATAACCTTGAAGCATTTATAACAAGAAGAATAAGAAAAAAACAATCTAATACAGTTTATCAGGTAAAGAAACTAAATGCATTCACTTCAATGAGCAAATGTTTAGCATAAATAATAGCCACTACTCAATTGCCATCTTATGTAACAACTGATTAAGACCTGTACTGTATTTTTTTGCAGTACATTCTCATACATCGCTAAGATATCATTGACACGTGTCAGCAGAACACAAAGAACTAAAGCTGCACGTGCACCACACCAAAAGCAATTTAGCAAAATGGTGCTGTAGTAACACAAGAACTGTTCTTTAAATGGCTAAAAAGGCAAGCATCTGACTAAGCCTTCCTTCAGATTGTCAGAAGAGATGTTCACTCACATGTTGTCTTAAGGCTAAATTTAGGCGAAGAGCAACACCTTGCACCTCCATCTGCTCCCCATTCTTTTTCACCTCTGAACACACCATGGCTCATGGAGCTCTACACTGCACGCAAGAGGGGTCAGCTGAGGACCTTTCCTTCCCCTTCTTTCCCCTTCGTTTTTCTATAAGCTGAGGCTTGCCAACTTCCTGTGTCACGTAGAGGGTGAGGTGCTTCTCTACATTCCAAAACCGACCCCCCCCATCCTATAAGCCCAGTCCAACAACCTTTCTTATTTAAAACTCTCTGCCAAAATGTCAAGAAAATGGGGAATAGACGAAGGGCAGAGGAGACAGTGAGCAAAAGTGTGTGAGCATCCATGCATATTCGCTGTCTGAGCATACGCATATGAAGATTTGTATTTGTGTCTCAGAGTGCTGGCATGTTAGTGTGCCAGCAGGAGACATGGTAAGTCAGATTTAAGTAACACCGCAGAGAGACAGAAGCTGAGGAAGAGACTTAAAAGCACCGCAGACGCCACTGCTGCTGCTGCTGCTGCTGCTGCTGCTGAAGGTGTTCATCTGTGTGTGAATGATAGAACGCTTGTGTCGCTCATCGTCTTTCTGCTCACGGCCGCGGTTAATTATTCACTGGGGTTGTGCTGCAGAGATGAACTGAGGGGCTCTGGGATAAAGGCACTGGAGGAGGAAGATGAAATTATAAAATCCTAATGACGGAACTCTGGCTGAATGGTAATTTCTTAAATTGATTTTGAAGAGGTGCCCAGACAGAAGTGGCATAGAGAGACATTTAGATGGGGCGAGAGAAAGGACTCCTCTTTCTCTCTCTGGACATGTTCCAAACCTTTTCACCTCTGGCCTGATCTTTCCTGTTTGTCCCATACTTAAGCTTCACGGCCACACGTCTGTCCTTTTGTTTCAATCTCTTCTACTTAACCTCAACTTCATATCTTCTCGTTCTACCTTTTCTCTTCATTTACCTTCATGATGTGATTATCCTTTGAAAGATGATCTCATTTCCTTCTGTAATAATATATGTAAAAGGTTTTAAAGGTGACCAGCAAAATGGTTTCTTTAAAATGAGACTATAATGTGAACCAGTAAAGTGAAAAGAGCATAAACGTTTAAGGAAAAGGAAATAGAGTTTGACATCTGATGGGCAACGGATTAAAACCAAGGACAAATGTGCAGCAAATGAAAAGTTGTGCAGCTAGAAATGGTAAATCCCATTATGTTTATTCTAATAAGTATTGTGTCATGTTCGGGCGGCTGTGGCTCAGTTTGTAGAGTCGTCGTCTCTCAACTGGAAGGTTGGGGGTTCGATCTGCAGCCACATGTCCGATTTATCCTTGGGCAAGACACATAACCCTGAATTGCTCACGTTGCTTCATCGGCGGTGTATGCCTGTATATGAATGGGATTACTTACTTCTGATGGTCACTTTACATAGCAGCCTCTAGATTAGTGCTGTACATAGTGCTAGAAAAGCACTATACAAGCTCAAGTCCATTAACCATTTAACATGATTTCTTAGATTACTGAAAGCATGTATCCTTTCCTACTTATTCTTAACGTCATAAGAATTAACTGCTTAAATAATTACATATATATACTTTTTAAAGTTATTTTCTGGCCTTTATAGGATATGACAGCTGAAGAGAGACAGGAAATGTTGGGAGAAGAGAATGAAGGATGACATGCAGCAAAGGTCGGAGGTCAGATTGGAACCCACAGCCGATAGGGCGCGCAGCATAACATAGGCTAACAACATATAGGACCCATAGATATGAATTAATAAAGAGAGATGTCAGAGTATTGGGGCTGCACAGAGCAGCACCCTGAACAGCTGGGCACTCGGTACACTGCTCAGGGGCACCTCAGCAGTGCCCAGTAAGAACTGGCAACTCTCCAGCAACCATTCCTAATTCCATACGTCCCTACCCAAGTCCCTGAGCTTCTGCTACCAAGAGATGTAAATGTGCTTCCTCTTTAAGTTCTCTCCCAGCAAATTCAAAGGAACCTTAAAAATTCTGTTTGTTCACAAACTATTTATACGATATGTGAGAAGTGTTGCTGGGTTTGGAAGAACATGTGCTAACAGAACCACATCCAAACACCAACATGTACGGACAAAAGTTTGGTGTAAATCTTCTTGTCATAGTCCTGGAAATAAGGCAAACCAATCAAAGAACTTTTCTTTTACTAAACAAATGAACTAGAAATATGAAAACTAATGAGGTTGTTTTTTCTATTAAAGAAATTCTCTCTTTGCTTTCACAAAATATTGAACAGAATATGCGTTTTCAATTTTCAGCTAGTTTCTTCAATGGTTTATCCTCTTTGTCACATGAATCAAATAAATATTGCATCACCTTTGTATGCTGCAGTATAACGGCATAGCTAAACCAGCTCATATTCTGTGGTTGGTTACACTTGTGGATTCAAATGTTGCATTAAACATGTCTTAGTTCAGACGCCTCTCTGAAACGCTTGTGTGCATCCCTGCATACAAATGCTCTCCGCTTTCTTTCCGTTTCATACCCTATACATACCACTTTTTATCATTTCAGTTTGAGCACTGCAGTAGCCTCAAGGGTATATGCGCAGTCTAACCATCAATAGAATCGGCGAGAAAAAATGTTGAAAGGAGGTTTCAATGCAAAGTATTCTCCTCTGACTCAAAAGCTACAGTTCTATTGCCATTGAGCAAAGTATTTAACCTTCAGCTGCTCCAGAGGAGCTCTGTGGATCTGTTCTGATGGATCAGAGGAAGCTGAGTTTACTTGAATTAATCTATTCCACTTCCTCTCTTGTTTACGCCACCTATGCAGGTAAAGAACATTCACAAAAATTATGAAACATAAAACAAATTCTATTTGATCCTCTCTCTACTCCTTCAAGCCCCTTTTTTAGTGTTTCATACACTCCTCATGCTCTGCCTCTTTTCTCGTCCTCTGTGGACACCACGCCATCATGGTCTGACCTGTTACCCGGTTATCCAAAAGAGAGTGAAAGGCTCAGTGATTGACAGAGATAAGGCCTCTAATTAGAAGCAGTGATTGGGGGCTCTGGAGGGGGCTTAACTTCCTGGCAGGCAGAGACAGAGACGTATCCAGGGCGCGCAACCCCGCTACAATTAGATACACACATCTGCTATCAGCGATCAGCTCAGTGTCCCTGGAACGGGGGGGGGGAAGAGAAGTTCTTGCAGCATGTTGCCTGTCAATGTCATTCATTGTCCCTTTATTTCCTCCCTGGTACAACCCGCCGCCGCCCAAACCCCCGATGGAGTGTGACGATACAGAGAGTGCCACGCTGGCACAGTGCAAAAACAAAAGTGTGAGACTGGTCTGGCTATGTGCAGTAACAAACAGACAGACATAGACAGATACACACACACACACACACACACACACACACACAGCCTGATGAATATTCATTCAGAGTCTCAAGCAGGAATGAAGGAAGACAGAGAAAGGCACAAACACAGCCATGCATATTGCTTATCGTGCACATACATGTGCAGTCATGACTGGATACACAGAGGGCTGCACTGTGTTACTTTTTAAAGCTTGAAAAGAATAAAAACAGGAATATGTCATTGTTTGGATACGTGGTTATACGCTCACATTTCACATACCATTAGCATGCAACAACTTGACTCAGTGTTCTTGCTGCAGGAAGTATTTACAGTGCGGAGGTGCGATCAGGCTGCAGAGGTTTTACAGCCTGGGCAAAATGTCACATCATCTCAGCACTAAGTTTTATGACCCTAATCTGGACGACTGACACAGACGCATTACCCACTAGCATGTTCAAAGTGGAATAATAGTACATTATGACACATGAGCGCATACATCACCGGGGTTCTTTGCAGCTGGAGTGTGTTGTCGGATAGAGCCAATTTATGAGCCGATATGTCTGCAGACTAATTCCAAATATGAGGGCGCCGTCATTTGAATAATCTACACTGAGGGAGCGGAGGGCTAAGGGATATTTAACTTGATGAATAAGCTGGAGCTGTACAACTTGTGCTATCTGCTGAGGTCTTAAATCTAGAGTGCTATCCAGAGGTAAAGGGGTGAGACTGTGGATGGAAGGAGTCCATGTTGGTGCGAGGCTTTTAGAAAGAGAGAAGGGACAAAAGGTCAGACAGTTAAAGTGAGGAAGAAGTTCAGGAGGGAGGCACAGGGGGCCAGTTATGCATAGACTCCAGCTAAAGAGATGTCTCCACAGAGATGTGCAGTGAAAAGACAAATTAGTCCAAGAACAGGCATAATCCGTGTCTGTGAAACTGGCCACAAGTGTTTTCTCTCCAGGGAGCCAGGTCTTCATTACAGCCCTGTTCTTCAATATCACACCTTAGTCTCTGCCAGGAAACTGGTCGCCTCAGCAACAGAGGAATTTGGTTTTGAAATGCTGTTTAAAAAAACAAGTCCTCTGCTCTTTCAGCCTCCTCTGTGCATCCCTATTTTAAGCCATTACAAAACTAGAAATATTGCCCTGCTGGTATTCGCTTCTAGTTCAGATCCACGTCTGTCTGGACTCATTATGTACATGCAGGGAAGAATTTTGAAGGAACTTCATAAAAGATAAGGTGTTGGGTTTTTTTTTTTATAAGCAAACTGCAAAGTGTGAATCCAGGGGGAAACCTGCAGCAGTTGCTGAAAGACTTTGTTCTTCTGTCTTGCCGATTGTAATGAAAAAGTATGGACAGAGGAGGTGTTTTTTTTGTATAGATTAACAGATTGTGACTAATCTTTCATTCATGATGCAGGGCCATTCAAATGAAAATCGATTTGACTTATTTTGGTGAGCTTTTTTGTTCCTTCATATATCTCAGGGTGTCATAGGTGAATTAGGGCAAGTAAGGCTGCTGAGGGAGAAAGAAAAACCATTGTTCTATGAAAATGTTGAACTTAGGTTTTAGTTGACTATTCTTTAAATAAGTATAAAAGTGTTTCAGAGTGAGGGTGACAAGGAGAAAGAGAGTGAGAGAGTGAGAGAGCGAGATAGCTTTTTGAATGAGAAAGAGTGAGAGAGTGTGCCATTACTTTCTTTATAATTATAATAATAAGTATTCCTATAGAACTTTTCAATACTGGTAAGTGCTTCATGGTGTGCAATAAAAGCAAACAGACGTATAGAATTTAAAAATAGAACTAAAGTTACATCAGGAAATAAAATCACAGAGCAAAATCTTTGTGGTAAAAGATTGTCTTGAATAAAGAAATAAAACGAGGGACTGATTGTGCTGAAGTCTGATCTCCTCTGGCAGAAGTGGAAGAACAAGGAACAAGAAGTTCATCTGATGATCTGTCTTAATGTAACTCCCAGTGAAGTGTGTGCTCAACATTGCAGACTGCAGTCTCTGCTAACAGACTAATGCTGTCTAATAGAAACAGCTCCTACATGCATATTCTCCTGTGACCCTGTATAGAAAGAATGTATCCTCACTGTTCATTATTTATAAGCTGCTCATATGTCTGAGTGAACGTTCAGTGTGAAGTTAGCTATCGGTTGAATTATACAATAATCTCAAAGTGGTATGAGCTGATGTTAATAATTTCAGTCGGCCTTTTAATAATCCTAAATAATGAAATGAATTGATTAAATATGAATTTGCAATTTGTGCAGCAGAGCATGATGTAAATACAAGTGTTGTAGTTCTCGAAATCATTCTTGGTCTGAAGACCGATTTGAGACCACTTTTTGAAGGTCTCAGTCTCGTCTCTGGTTGTTTTTAAACGCAAACTGAAGACCTGCCTTTTTAATCTGGCTTTAAATTAGGAGTTATTTTACTGCTTTTATTTTTTCCTTCATCATTGTTTTTACATTTAAATTTTGATATAAATACTGATTTAAAGTCAGTACTAAAATGTCAATTCTTTGTATTTGACATTCTTCTTCTTTTGTGAAGCACTTCGGGCTGTATGTTTTTATATATAAAAGGTGCTATATAAATAAAGCTGAGTTGAGTTGAGTCTCGAAATCAAAAACATTTTGACTAGGGCTTGTCTGGGCCTCAGACTGCGGGCGGACTCTGGATTTTAAATAAAGACCAGTCATGACCACCAGTGATTGGCTATTTATCCACATCATTACTGCAATTAGAAGGAAAACACACATTTCTAAAAGAATTAATAACTTCAATTCATATGAAGTTTGATGTTTGTCCCCCGTTTAACACCTTCCCGGTGTTACGGTCTGAGTAAGTTAAACGCCCGCTGCACACAAAATGATTCTATTTCTGTGATATTTATAGCCTTGGTCTGTCTTGCCTTGGACTTGGTCTCAAACCCTAAATGTGATGGTCTCGTCGAGCACTCTGATCTCCTGTACGTCTTGGTCTCGGTTAGTACACTAGTACATAATGACCTCTCTCCACACCCCAAACTACGACTGACTTTCAGCACCCCTGCAAGGTGTGCAAGTTTATTAGAGTCAAAGTGAGTCAAAGTTGACCTTTAGCATTCGATGTGAAATATTGTCCTTTTTATCCTATTGAATATGAATGTGGAATTCTTACATGCAAGAGCGTATATATTCTTGTCTTGTGGCCAAAACATTGGTTTTTTGAAGTTCACCGTGTCCTTTAGCCATAGAGTTGTAATAAGCTCACACTTGAGGATGTTTGTAGCAAAATTAAAGACATTTCCTGAAGGCGTACCTGAGACATCACACTGACGAAAATGTGTGGCACAAGCACAGCAAAAAAAAAAACAACAAGGCACAGAAAAATGTCCATGTTGAGAAGTTTAAATTGTGAATCAAAGCACTTGGCCTTCATCTCTTGCTGTGTAAATATTAACAGTGTGAGCGTGGCCTTGAATAAATGACCTTGAGCGCGGTGCACACTGTGAGAATAATGGGGAGCAGAAGAAGAAGACTGTAGCTCTATGTGTGGGGTGAGGAGGGCAGAGTCATATCCCCTCAGTGCAGGTCAGACAAGCTCAGTGAAATAAGGAAGAAATCAGGACAGCGGCAGAGACGTGGAGGCAGAGAGCGAGACAGGAGAGGAGGAGAGGAATCTGTGTGCTCAGTCAAGAAGAGAAATGAAAAAATTGGAGCATTTCCCCCTCGTGGATACTCAGCATTTATGACCAGATGGAGACGAGACATATAGAAGAAAACAGACAGTTTGGGCTCTCTTTATGCCTGTGTTTGTATTTGTCACTCTCCCTGTCTGCTGCACTCAGCAGCTTTAGAGTTAGGCTCCTCTCTTTAGCATTTTAGGCTAAATCCCTTCCTCTGCTGCTTTCCAGCTCACACGAGTCATCTGAGTCCAAGTGAGGGAGCACTGAGGGACAGTAAATAAAAAAACAACAGCACACATCCAGACCGCTGATCGGGGAACATAAAACTAGCTCCCAATTAATGGTAAAACTTTTATTTTGCCTGAATAGTTATAGAGAGACAAAGTCACATCGATTTTGAAAGGCTTGGTGCAGTTTGCTATTGCAAGAAAATATAACTTTGTATATTTGAAAATTTTAAACATCACACAATAATGTTGTTATTTGTCCTCAGGGTCAATATTTCCAACTAATGTTGCCAAAAATTAACGTTAAAACTGAACGAAACGTGGTGTACAACAATGGATTACAATAAGTTCCAACCATAGACTGATGGACAACATGACAGATGCGTATAAGTGAGGCCAAAACATGTGAAGCTCCCCCTACTGACTTGATACAGTATAGGTCATAAAGCCCGCCTACTCTATGTTAACAAATGTGACATGGTTCAAACTATAGAACAAAAAAACACTTCAAATACATTATTCTCAAACGCTTCTGTCTTTAAAGTCAGTTCTTGTCATTAGGATTTATGTCCAAATTTGTCTTTTTTTTTTAAGGTTAGTTTTAAGTGATTATTATTTGATGCTGTAGAAAAAGGTTTAACGCTGTTGACAAAAGCAGGTGGAGCGGTATGAGGAAGCGTAACAAACACCAACACAAGAGTCATTCAACTGATCAATTGATAAATTTAAATGTGTCTGCTTTAAACCGACAGAAGAATCTGTTCCACTGCAGACTGTACTGTGTGACCCTAACCGTAAGTTAAATGTGTGTTTTTAGTTTTTAGACAAAACCATGGCAGAGTCTTCTGTGCAACTCTGGCTCCAAATGATGTCACCAGTCTAATACTGTATGTCAGCAACCTTCATGGCAGCATTTAGGCTTCCCTTTGTCTTACAACGGGGTGAGGTGGAGACATGTCGTCCATCTTTATATACAGTTCTAAAAGGGACAGTACCTCTGGATGGGCACTAAACTTCAGCATTTGGTGAAAATCAGGAGGTGCAAAGTGCCTTTTCTTTGGGATTGTATCTGTAAAAGCCAGTAAAAAATTTGAGCAGCTCGTGTTTTGACAAATAAAAAATAACATTATACTTGTTAGAAACCAGAAATAGAAGTAATTTTTCACAGATTTTTAAGCACAAAATAAAGTCAAACCTCACGGGAATGGTAGTTGTTGAATTCAAACATTTTTAAGGCATTTTACTTATACTGCTGAGATTCCTCATGGGGCCTGTTTTCAGGTGTGCCCAAAGAGGAAATGAGGCTTCGATTATTTTGAGGCATTTGTTTTTATCATGTGTACGAGTTATAATTAAATACGAACTTTGCATTTCCGAAATTAACGACATAGAAAGTCTCAAATCTGTGCCCTCTGTGCACGTTAAAGTCTTCTTTTCTGCCTCCTCATTGGCTCATCCTCTCCGTGTCTCTCTGCCCGTCTGTGTTGACCTCATTAACTCCAAGACAGAGACAGATCTGCACAGCATCACACATGTACAGCCGACGACAGTTTAATAAAAGTTTCAGCACTTGCAGTATTTCGGATCTAAAATTACCCTTCTGCAAAGTGAATAAAGCAGCTCTGTGAAGGTCTCATTATTATAATTGGGGAGCTCTAGCACGATCTGAATTAGGAGAGTTACTTCTGTGATGCTTTTTTTTTTTTTTTTTTTTTATAGGCTTTCTACTCTTCTTCTCTTGTCAAGACTCATTTTATATCTCCAACTTTTCGGCTATTGTGATAATTTAAAGCGTTGCATGAGATATGCCGAGGCGCTGGAGTCTCATAGAATCTACAACTGGGAGGAAGAGAGAAGGCGGAGTATTTATGAATGGTCTCTCACAGCGGGGGAGAGATGAACTGTTGGATTTTCCCTGCTCTCATTTCTTCGCCTCCTCTCCGTCTTCTCTGTCTCTCAGCCCCCACCCTGAGTCAGTGTGAGGCATCCTGCTGTACGTGACATTCAGCCTCAGTGTGAAAATCAGCAGATGGGTAATTTTTGTTTGTATGCTTAGCGCGGCTGTGCATGTTTCTGCCTGTGTATGAAAGAGAGAGAGAGTGGGTGAGAGGGAGCTGAGGACCAGAGAATAATTCATGACCGCTGTACCCTATAATTAGCAAAAACTAAATTGCATGTCAATGTAGGAGGCAGTTAAATCGAGCTCTGCGCCTGTCAGAGGACATTAAAAACCTCAGAAAGAACTACAGTAGCATGGCGAGAGTGTATTTCCTCTGACTCTCACTCCCTCTCAAAAAGGATCGCTAAAATAGGAGCCTTTGGCCTGAAAGATTTTAGAGACAGTTTTGCCGGGACCAAAAAGCGGCAATAACTCGCTGATGAATTGTTAATTCTCAATTACTTTTTGGCTTTTAATCTGTTAATAAAGGTGACAGCACAGCCCCAAAGGCAGAATCACATTTAGAAACACAGCACTTTCTGAAAAAAGACAGCAGATTGCGGTTTTTAATTCTTCCTCTATTCACTTTGCTGCCTATGAAGGTCCAGGCTACCCCGAGGTCTGTGTGCATGTGTGTGTGTGTGTGTGTGTGTGTGTGTGTGTGTGTGTGTGTACATCAGTGCAACACTTCCACAGATGGATGCTGTTCTCATTTGCAAAGCCTGACAGCGGTTGGCTGATTGATCAGATTGACTTTTTAGCTGACAACAACCCCCCGGAGCTAAATCTCAGTCTATGAGTAAGGATGGGAGAGATTTTTTTTCCCTCCACTGTTCAAATCAATTTTATGATGCAGCGTCCACGATACGACTCAAGCACCATTAGATACAATAAAATGAAACTATGCACAACAACAAAAGAGTCAGATTGCTCATCAATTTAGGCACAACAATGAATGATTCTATTGTTGTGCCTAAATTGATGAGCAATCTTTGACTGTTGTTCTCTTTATAAAGACGGGCTTCGTTTTGTACAGCTGGACTGAAGAACATATAAAGTCTTTATATTAAGGGATTGATCAATGACAGAGAGTAATCCAACAGATCATAAAATGTACTGAGGCTGAATTGAAAGGTTTTAATTTTGTACATAAATACTTAAAAAATATAGATATTTAGTTACATTCAAATCTCACAGGAATACTAAGTCACTCCAAGCTACCTCCACGAAACTTGATCCATCATTGTTTGTTGTAAATGCAACTTTGATTTAGCCTGCATCCAGGCCGAAAAATAAACAATCCAATGAGCACTATTGGGGGGGGGGGGGGGGGCGTAACGATTCACCAATAAGCACCACAAGTGGGACTAATAACATTGACAAGTTCTTCGAATACGTTATCAAGATTGCTGCTTGGACATCCAAGGTCTGATTAAAAAATTGATTGATTGATTTTATGTGAATTTACTTTTTTAAAAGATGTATTTTTAATCTTTTTATGCCTTTATTTTAGAGATAGGACAGTGGATAGAGTCAGAAACCAGGGAGAGAGAGAGAGAGAGAGAAGGGGAATGACATGCTGGAAAAGAGCCACAGGTTGGATTTGAACCTGGTGTCAGAACTTCAGCCTCTGAACATTTGACGCGTGCGCTAACCACTACCGGTGACCAAGCATTTGACAGATATCTAAACAGACAGCACACTGTGATTTACATTTTTAACCACACTAAAGAAAGAGTAGGTCATCATAGGGTAAACTGAATCCCCCTTCCCTAACAAAATCAGTTAAAGTTGAAGCAATATCTAACTTCAAGCTTTTGTGAGGAGTTCTTTTAAAGATGGTTATGAAATTAATACTAATGCCTATTAATGACCTGCAAGAGCAATCCAGACTATCAGTGAGAAGATTGTTAATTTCTATACAGTTATCTTAAATGTCTGAAAGTGCTGCCGCGGGGTAGGTGTCAGAAGAAATACTTAACTGCGTCAAAGCAGTCTATCTTTTTAATACATTTTTAATGCAGACTTTCTGAATAAGTGATCCATTTAAGTGTTGAAAGAAAGCTGGAGATTTGTTGTTAAAATCACTACTTGTACCTGCATCGACAACTTTGTCCAGAAATCAACACAAACTGTTTGGAAAGCTCTGAACATTAGCGCTGAACTGGCAACAATGTCACAGATTTACATTATTTTTTTGCGAGCAGGGAAACTTAAATTTGGATTTTATGTTTAAAACACTTTCTGATTAGCATGTCACAGTTTATCCCGCTAACTTATAATGGCTGAAAGAGTCCAAAAATGTCATGATTTATGTGGGAGATGAGGTAAGCTAATTTTTTTTGTGATTATTCAATTATACACATACACACAGAATAAGTGTGTAAAAGTGTTTTTAAGCCCTTTGGTGCAAATAATCACATTTTCATAATTCAACATGTTAAGGCATGAAGCCAGATCAACACATTTAGACGCTCACCTTGTCTTAAACTCGTTGCATCTTAAGCTTGGGGACAAAAAGGTGACCTTGGCTTGGTCTCCTTCCTGACTGAACATACATTTAATACTCATTTTACAAACGGTCTTTTTAAAATGTTAGGGTTCGTTGTTTTTGTTTAAAATACATCTCCTCTCTGTATTTTTGTCTCTAACTGTTCCCTGTCACATAATTAAAACCTCAGATGTGAATCGTCTATCCTAATGGCTTCTCAGCATTGTGGATTATTTGTAAATCAATGCGTAGCCTTGTTTGAAGAGCATGACACAACAGAAGTTTATTAGCGTGCCCCATCTGCTCAGGGGGGGCCTCCGAAGGGCTGTTTGCATCACACATCCTGATGTTCATGTCAAGCACTGACGCGGGGCTTCAAATCTTTCTAATTGATGGGAGGCTGCCTGCATGAAAAGTGGCAGAATATGCTATTAGCTTTAAGTGGATGTCAGTGGTTTATCATGAGTTTATCAAAGACCATTGTGTAAGGTCTTAATGGAGGACTAGTTCTTGGACTGTACAGAATGTTAAATGAATCAATGCAACATTAATATTAATGAATGGTGCAAGTGAGCCATTTAATGACTCAATAAAGGGACATTTACCATGATAATTCATTTTCACTAACATGGTTATTTTCTTTTATTGGACATAAGGAAAAACCAGACTGCTACTGTAATTGTCACTAAATGTCTGTTATGGATGGATAACTTGACACTCTGGCTCTAAGAACACCCAACACAGATCACACACACTATCATGCACAGCTATCTTATAGCGTTGGTGCAGAAAACCTAAGGTGTCTCCAAATTTCTGATGTTGGTGCTTCAGTTTGAAGAACTGTACCAAATAGAAGAAATCAATTTATTACTCCATCTTTCACTTCATAGTTGACTTTACTGAGCAGTTAAGCACATGCCTCGATAATTGCTCTTTCAATTGCGGGAGGTGTTGAGATTGGATGTGGTGCATAAATTATACAGTAAGAATATAGACATTTAAATGAAGTAGCAGATATTACATTTGAAGCGCTGTATAATAGGGGCTGGTTTCTGACTTTACATTTTCAAATGACCTGTTCTGTACATGATAAAAGTCTGAGTTGTCTTTCAAAAGATGCAACAAAAATTTAAAAAAAAAAGATGTCAGCAAAGATGTCAATTTGAGTCTATCACTTGGGGCACAGGTCAAGGGTCTGTTAACTTGGTGCAGAAGCTTGGGGTGAAGAGGGAATGCAAAAATCTTCCAAAGCAGAAGGAATATATCTTCCAACATAACCACGGCTGTATTATTTCCATGTTCTTTGCTGTCTTTCTAGCCACTGGTTAACCTAGTTTCAGAAAACACCTGGGTTTTGTTTGTGGGGAGGGGGGGGGGGGGGGGGTGAATCGCCCACGTCTTCACTGTGAACACTGAAGTTCAAGAGTTCTGCTTGGAGTCACAGAGGCCACACTGGCTGTTTACGGTCAGTAAAAAGCTTCCATAATGTGAGCTTGCTGCTTTTTGAACATAATTATTTGCTCTTTATTTCTACACTTTGAATTCTTGACATGCAAAAGGATGATAATTAGCAGTCTCAGAAACAAAAAGTTGCTCATTAATTGTTGAGCGATGCGTTAAAAGAGAGTGTATTATTTACATATTGTGTCTGTTTGGCTGCTGGTTAGTCACTGGAACGCCTACAGTCAGAAATCAGCACGCAATTGTTTGGAGTTTGTGAGAACCCTGCACCTTCACAGTAACAACAGGATATTTAAATATATCAGTGCAGTCACTTAAGTAATAGGATAAATAAGTAATTAGTCTGAGGTCGCTTATTGTGTTTGGAGTAAGTCTTGCTCCTGGAGGTGGAGTTCAAGTATCTTGGGATCCTGTCTGCAGGTGAGAAAATATCTAGTGTGTGATTAAATTGGGATTGGTGCAGTGTCAGCTGGAATGAAGGTGTTTGCTATTTGCAGAAGATGGAGCTAAGCAGGAAGTAAAGGCTCTCAATTTACCAGACAATCCTCCATCAACTGTTAAAGGGATTGTTACCAGAAGAAAAATCTCACTGGTGCAAGCAGTCGAGAGTTAGGGCAAGGATTTTAGAAATCAAGATGAAGCTTGGAGAGGACATGCTTTCCTTCGCGTCAAAAGTAGCCTGCTAAGATGGTTCAGGTATCGGATTAGGATGCCTCCTATAGGTGCCCCCTCTGTGGTTGTTACATGGTCATGTCTAAACAGCAGGAAACCCCTGGGAAGACCTTGTTTGCTTTAGGGATCATAAATCTGAACTGGTCAGTGAAGACCTCAGGGAACCCCAGAGAGGAAGCAGGAACATGCTGCTAGGGAAACAAACACAGACAGACGGGAGGAGGAAATTACAAACAGGCTGATCAATGAACACAAGAATGATTGAATTAATGGATAGAGACATGAATGGATGGATGGATGAACGGATGGATGGATGGATGGATGGATAGAATGGATGGATGGATGGATTGATGGATGGAATGGATGGATGGATGGATGGATAGAATGGATGGATGGATGGATGGATGGATGGATTGATGGATGGAATGGATGGATGGATGGATGGATAGAATGGATGGATGGATGGATAGAATGGATGGACAGATGGATGGATAGATAGAATGGATGGGTGGATAGAATGGATGGATGGAAGGATGGATGGATAGAATGGGTGGATGGATTGATTGATGGATGGATGAAATGGATGGATGGATAGATAGAATGGGTGGATGGATGAAATGATGGATGGAGAGATAGAATGTATGGACAGATGGATTTACAGATGGATAGATGTAGTAGTAATACATGGAATATTTTTCCAGTTACATGCTCATCACTGCTGTGGTTGAATGTGTACCTCTAAGAGCTGGACAGCTACTGCCACACAATTACAACACAGACAAACGATTCCATCAACATCCTTCAGCGTTCAAAACTGCACACTGCAGAGCAGCTTAACTACAAGATGCTAAAAGCTCCCACAGTCTGTTCACAATGACACAGCCAATTACTGCCAGTTAAACCTTAGGAGACAATAATTAGGACAAGGCCTAAAGGTCTAACGGAGTATACACATTCTGTTGATGACAACAAACAACCAAGAAGAAAATCATCACAGTCAGATAATTATTCTGGTTTTGGGGGAGTTCCAGTGAGTAAATACAAATTTCATGAATCCTTCTTGAGATTCAAAGCACTTCTAAACTTCAGAGTTACACCCAGCCAAACCTCCACAGAAGCGTTTGCCAAGAAAATTAGACACTCCTCAGCGAGTTGAACAGCAAACAATTGTCTAATCCTGAGCGAAATATTGTTTTCCATTTCATTATCATACAAAGCAGGTGTCGCCGTAAGAAAACACCTTGCCCGAGAAACGCATTGAAATTTTTGTGACGTTTTTCTCAAATACCCCGGTTTTATTTCAAAGACGGCGCATGAACAGAATCTGACAAAGACCCTCATTCGCTGGCAAACATCTCCACTTAAATAAATGATCTGATACTTTATTTTTTAAAACCCATCATCTTTCAAACGAGGAACATTTCTCACACCATCAAAGCACTCGCTTTATGGAAAATAACTTTAACACTGGCTGTAAGATGAAATGACTTGTTGAAAGGGACGTTTTTCCCTCAATCCATCTGTTTTTTTACTCTCATCATAAATCCCTGTCTGGTAATACTTCAATCTGTTTCCTCTGCAAAGCTTTCCGTTTTTAACTCCCAGCTCATTAGCGACACTTCAAATCCTCACAGCATCGCATCTCTTTTGCCTTTTATTCAATCACGTGGAACAGCAACCCTTGCTCTCCTGCATCAATCCCTCTCCGTCTTATCGCCTTTCTCTTTTTCTCAAGATGCTTTTCTCTATGGGGGACCGTGCATGAAGGTGACTGGTGTTGCCCCTTTACCTGCCAGTGCACATCTGTTTTATGCAAATTTGGAACAGTTGGGCGCGTGGGTTTTTAATGACAATATGAAACTAAGTTAATCTTGCTGGATAAACGTTACCTGGAAGGACCGGGAGCATTCTTTCTGCCTATTAGTTCATCCCACACCCAGGAAATAATATTGCAGAAATTATGAATACTGAGTAGGATCTATGAGGTTTTGATGTCTCTGGGAAAATCATTTTACCCTAAAATGGGATGGAAAGTCAACAGAAAGGAGCCGTGACTAGAATGAGGTATTGATGCCACCTCCCATCCTTTAGGGGGGATAGATTAGAAATGGCTGCAGCGAGCGATGCAGGGGGAAGTGCAGTGCAGGGCGACAGAGAGAGTTTAGGAAAGAGGATGAGAGGGGGAGAAGGGCTGGTTATTGACAAAAAGATTAAATGGATCTCCCTGTAAAACCAGTGGTGGAAAATCTAACAACTCTAACACCGGTGCATGAGTGAAGGGCGAGTTTTCATGACACAGCTGTAAAGATTTGGGGTAATGGTAATCACTTTAGCACTTTAAGCTCTTTTGTGGCCTTCAATTTAAAAAATTAAAGGGGCGTCCAACAATCACCCGGAGGGACATTCCAATTATCAGTGTGAGTTATACTATGTGCTTTTTTTTCAACAGAGAGGATTAAAAGAAAGCTTCACTTAACAAGTCAGGACTTTCAAACTGTTGTAACGTGTTTAGGTCACTCAAGTAAAAAGCTGTGGACAAAGAAGCTTAGAGTTTTATTTGGGGCATGTCTCACTAACTCATCCGGGAATTTTGATGAAAGTGAAAAATAAGGAGAGGGTTTTTTCCAGGTTATGTTTAGTTTATCTCAGCTGTTGTTTCCTTTTACAGGAGCAGGTTAACACAGATGGCAGCAATGGCAGTGTTCCCTCTTTTTTTTCCTCTCAAAACATATTAAAAAGGAATCTTCATAGCACACCACGAAAGCATGAATCATCTAAACCCTCATATGGAATTGGCAGAACATCATATCTTGAACTTCAAAGCTGCATTAATCTATATTCGTACAAGGAAAATGGCTCCATAAACCCAATGTACACTTCTTGTCCTACACCGAAGAGCAGACACAGTTAGCGTCTAGCTGGTGAATTTAGTGGAGCATTAAGCAGCTAAAGAGCCAAAACATTTCCCTCAGGAGTTGGTGGAAAAGGAAAAAAAAGTGTTAAAAGGATAGTGAAGTTCTTCATGTGGGAAGAATCATTATTAAAAAATTAAGTCTAATGGTGCTAGAGGTCCGTTGAATGTGGAAAAAGGCAACTAAACTTTTTTTTTACATGTCTTATTTAAGACTATGTCTGTTTGTTTACAGCTTTCTCCACCCACACATGGCTTAAAATATCTCCTGATGCCACCTTAAAGCCTTCAGAAAGTAATTACAGCTTTCACTTCCTTCCTTCTTTTTTTTTTTTTTTGCCCTTTTTATGCCCGTTTATTAAAACTGCCTGTGCTACACAGACAGCAATAGAAATGAAAAAATAAAAACTTTCATTTTTTTGGTCCCAAAAACATCGACTCTCATTCAAAGTCACAATGACATTTGAATAACACAAATTAGGAAAGAAATAAAAACAGTCCTGGAACGTGACCTTGATCTCTGGAGTATGCCATACACTTTCATTTGTCTAGAAAGTGAAAGATATTTGAAAAGAATATTTAATATTATTGTTGTTTTGAGCAGCTTTTCACAAATAACTTTCCCAGAAGCCCACTGTCCATCGAGTTTAAAGCCACAAGAATATGGCAGAATATGGTCCAATTGGTGGCGGCCTTTGAAGGTGCACCAACAACCAAAGGAAGAGCAGAAAAGAAAACAAGTGGAACTCACTGAAAACGTGTGTGAACTACGTTTCTAAGAAACAAAAATAAATCATTTTTCAACCTTGATGAAATCATAAAGGGTTAAAAATTCAATTGTGTGTGCTGTGGCAGATACTCATTGATTCTTCAGAATACGGATGGTGAAACTCAGGATTCACTTTTCCACAGAGGTGAGAGATGAAAAGAACCTCTCATCGAGCGATTGCACTGAATTACAGAAGCTAATGGAACAGTTGCGAGATGCTCTCGGTGATGTCAGGAGTCAGGAGTCGATGCATTGACTTTATACTTTGATTTCAGCCTTTTTTCAAGCATTGCGAGAAACTTTGAAGTGAAATGTAAACTTTTCCATTGCCGCTCGGTGAGGAAGATGTTTGGAAAACGGCGCTTTAAGGGTGAGTGGTCTCATCATGTGTATTTATTTTGCAACTAGTCGTCTTCGCCCCCTGTGTCACTGACTAACTGCCGGGTTGGGATGTCAGAGGACTGCTCTTCACTTTGATGATGACTCACTGTGGCACGCTGCCTTTGATCCACTCCCCGGCTTTGTGAATAAAGAATACTCTTTGATTGACGGCACGCACATTATGGCCGTTTGAGAGTTGGCAGGGGAGAAAAAGACACGTCTGTCATGTTGAAAAAGGGGGAGGCGCCCCGGTCTCTGCTGCTGAGGGCCAACTTGGAGGCGAAGCACTCTGTAAGCTCCTTTCAACATCTAACCCTATACGAGGGCCTATTATCCCACCTCCTGCATAGCATCTATGTAGCCCTTGTCGTGTGCTGTGCCGTTTTGTTTGATTTCAGCAGCGTTTGATCAACACCCACGGCTATTTAAAAAGCACAGACTGAGCTGAATGCAGATTGGCGATGGGACAGAGCGCCGATCTGCCTTAATCAAGCACAATGGGTGATAAAATGCGTTTAAACCTCCTGCTACAAAACACGGCCCGCTTCTTAGTCTCACATTCTCCTCCGTACTCCAACCCAGTGCAACCCTAAAGGCGGCAGCCAGTATATTATGCAGGATAACAAGAACAAAGGAATTAAAAAAAAAACATAAAGAAACCTGCGTACTTTGCGTAAGAGAAGTGTGTACCTTTGAATCGCAATAAATATGTGAAAGGGACTAAGCCTGTCAGAATGAATGACAAAAAGATGCAAAATAGGCGTGTTTAGAATTCCAACAAGCAGCGCACTGATCCTTTAGATACAGTAGATATGCACTGTGAATAATGCACCGCAGACAAGGCTAAGCCCTACGGGGGTAGCTGAGTCTGGTAGTTTTAATACGTGAAAGGAAAATGTGCTGAGCGCCTCGGCAATGTCACACACATTCACCAGTGCGACGAGGGGGAATCAAGCTGACATCTCTGGATACGGGCAGATTTGTTATGTGAGGGATGTGTGTTAACATGTATTCAGGGGTTTAGGAGAATAATGCAGTGCAATGTTATGATCAGTGCAGGTGGTGTGGAATCAGGAAGTGAAAGACGGGACACAAACGTGACCTGTAGATCCCGTCAGCAGAGTTTCAGGGGAGGAATGAGCTCGTGCCTTTGTGTGTGTGTGTGTGTGTGTGTGTGTGTGAGCTTCTCCAACATGCACATGTGATTTTCCATATGTGAGCGTACAAGTGTTTGTTCGCCTGAGCTGTGCTGAGCTTTACTCCGTGTGCTGAGAGAATTCAAAGCAATCTGCCACCTCTCCTGAAACTAGCCAAGCGCCGACTGTAACACAAAGGGCCGCACGGAACACCTGCCGAGATGATGGAGATGGCGGAGAGCCAAGGCGACATATGGCTTTCATTCTGGCCCTAATGAAGACAACCTGACGTAAACATCGGACAAAACGGACCGCTCCAGAGACCGGCGCCGTCCCACCGCAGCGTCGCTGACATTGACTGAAACATTTGATCAAAGCTGGAGGCAGGAGAAATGAGAAGGAAAAAAAAAAAAAAAAAGGTGTGAAAGGAAAGCAGAGTTGGGGCTGTATGGGATACATTTAATGCATAACAATATGGCTTTCCGAAAGCAACAACATTCCAGCGTTCTTTGAAGCTTTTCGCGGTAACAGAAAGCATTCACAGTTGCCGGATGAAATGATTCCGTTGGTGTAAACAAGTGCGAGCTCAAAGTGTATGAAGTGTCAGAACATCTTAGTGTAAAAGAGAAAGGCTTTCTTGAAGCTGAGGAAGACGTAACTCTCCTTAAGCTCTGAGACGGTGTCAAAAAGACAAACATCAGACGCAGGAACAGGAGTAATTAAGATAAGCCCGTGCTTTAAAGGGAACTGTTTTTGTACATATTCTAAAGCTACACCTGGGAACAGCAGTCATTTTACACTTGACTGGAGTTTGGTTGTGGTAGAACGTAGTGCCAGAATACTTCTCTTACAGTGTTTTTCACTTTCTTATTCATTGGTCTGAATTATTTCTGAAAGAAGAATCTGCAAAACAAACAAACAAACTTGCAGAAATGCAACTCAGAGCCCTGTGGCCACTGAGAGAGCCAAACTGTTAAAACAACTGTCCGACAAGGAAGCTGTGGCTGTTTAGAGGGATAATAACTTGGACCGCAGACGCAGTAATAGCCTCTCTCTGAGAAGAAATCTTGCACTGCCAGTTCACAACCCTCCATGTTGTCTATTTATAGCGCAACACAATTAATATGCTGTAATTGTTGCCAATAAGAAAAATGTACAGAGGCAATCCAGCGAGGTTCAGTGCTCCTACAGAAACACACGCACAAAGAGAAAAAGTCAAGCAAAGATGTAAAACGATAGTCGACACGGCTGTCACATCACATATCGGCGGACACTTCTTTCCCTTTCTTTTCTCTTTTTTTTCTGGGGTGACACCGAGGGCTAATCTCCAGCCGGGGGGGGTGATACATTATAAATGCTGAGCAGAATATGCAAAAACAGAGCCGTGCATTTCTGTCATGATTTCACACTGACAAAGGCACTTTTCTACTCTACATGACAGAGAGGATTAATAATCATCCATTACTGTCAGAGTTCATCAGCTTTCCGTTTGGTACGGCGGCCGAATCGCACGGCAGATCCGCGTTTCGTTAGCTGATGTCGTATTACTCCTGGGAGGTTCAAACCATCCAATTTAGCCGCTCTCGTATTATCACGCCGGCTGTAATCCGTTCATTAGGGAAACAATCTGAAAGTCTTTTTTGATAATTAATGGCATTTAAATAATGATGTGATGTACTGTATATGTGGGAGCAGCCTCCCTTATAGCATGTTAATGATCCACAGCATTCCGCTAATCAGTCAATTAATCACCATCTTATGAATTTAATCTCTTACTTAGGCTCTGTTCTACATAATGGGGTTTAAACATTCAAATCCATGCTTGGATTACAAATGAGGTTCATTCTGATGCAATGCTCTTCTCCCTATTGACAGGCTTTGATTTGAGATGTTATTAGAGATGTTTCATTTCTTCTTCAAACACACGAGGATGTGTCGGCATGACTTCGGGAAATGCTTCCATTGAACTTTTGAAGAGTTGTTGTTTTTGTATATCCTTAAGGATGCAAAAAGAGATCATATTCTTCAGGGTGGTATTTTCTGATGAAAAAACACAAACTCTCCACAATCTCTGGATCTCCTTCAAAAAAAGCTCTGAAGCCCATTTTTTTTCCTTTGATGAATTCACACAGCGCATTTGAAAACAAACTAATGTTTATTTATCACATACTTAAATCTCTCATATCAAGAGTTCACTTAGTCTGAAGGGGAGTGAAAAGAAGATTTTGGTTGGGAAGAATAAAGAGCGGTGGGTTGGTTTTTGGAAATATTCTAATCAATATCACTCAGGGTGAGTCGTTTATTTGTTAAAAGGATCAGTAAATTGCACAAGCGAATTCAAACCATAGGCATTTAGATTTAGAAAAGGACACTGCTGGGGACAATTTTACAGCTGCAATATTTATTTTTTTGTTGTTTGATCTGAAAATGCCTTTTTTTACAAAGTCCCCCCCTTTTAAGAGCAAAAAGTTTTGCTAACTGCAGAAATAATCTTTTTTTTTTCAGTGACCAATATGCTAAAACTTACTTTTAATGGTTGGACATTGTTGGAAAATTACTCTGTTAATATATATAGATTATAGCTGACATAATATATAATAGCTGACCTTGCACTGCAGGGACCACAACATCTACACCCCCACATGTTTCTAATTATCTCTTTTAATTAATTTGCTCTGCACTGAAATCAAGTTCTGAACTGTTAAGAGTGAAAATGAACCAGACCAGATCTGGTTGGCTCCAGTTACTTCCTAAAGAGCTTGCTATAGTTGCCCAGCAACAGGTTGCTGCCATTAAACTGTTCAGCACAAAACGTCTAATTTAATGGATATGCAGCCATCTCTTAACAATGTGCAGCATCCTCAAACATTTACAGTAATGTTTACAATGTTCCTGTTTGTCACACAGCTGTCATTTGCACTGTTCAGAACAAAGCGACTATAGAGGAAACTCATCAGGGTAGACACCTCATTCTAAAAATCCACACCAGCTACTTGTTTCCCTTTTTTCTAAACATTTATCAGTTCATACATTCATTTATTGGGCACTTGTGCAAAGAACAAATCGCTGTAGCCAATTAGCGCACACACACATTTCAATTTATCTTTCTTTTTTAAATAGAACAACTATAGAAATGAAGTTAATTCAACGTTAAACATTAGTTACATCAACGTTAGTTGGGAAGAAATTTATTGAAGTATTATAAACCATTTTAGCTTCATGAGGAACGTGAGGTAAAAGTTGGTGAGCTTGAATGTAGTCTGCAACATAGTCACTTTGACAGATGTCCCTTTGAGCTCATCAGCCGCAATAAAGCCGAAGTCATCTGGAGAAGCTGAACTAGCACATACCGTGGATATTTGCTTCAGATTAGAGAAATGTCAGCGTTATGTGGGCTTGGAAAAAAGTCACTGATGTGGATATCTGCAATGTCAGATTGCTCCCAGATATCATCAGATACTAGCTGGCTGCTGCCTTCTGTCGTACCACAAATGCTAGAAACTAGCTGCACAGTCTCATAGCCAGCGTCACGCTCAGCATGAGCTTCACTGCAAAGTTTTTTATTTCCTAAAGCCTTCAAAATGTTCAATTGTTTGAATTTCCCCTTTACTATGCTACTTAAATTATTCCCAACACACACAAAGAACATAGCTAACTTCACAGTGGTGTCAGAAATGTTTTTCTACAATAACCCTTAACCTTTTCTAACACCAATCATTTGCCTTCAGATGGATTTGTATCATGACGTTGGTGAGTGGAAGGGACCATAGACCGCAACTCGAGAACAGAACAGAGGAAAGAAAGCAAAAGAATAAAACACAGGATCTGTCAATAGCATAGTTTTGTTTTCATATAAAGTTATACCACAGTGCATCGAGTATTTATGTCAAAAACCTTTCTTGTTTCAGCTGCTCAGTGACTGTACTGAGCTAAAACTCAAAAATATTTGCGCTTCTGTTATCTTATCACATGAACTGAGCAGTTTCATTTGTTAGCTAATTTGTACTGAATGCTAACATTAGCTTAATTAATCTGTTAATTATTTATTCTCAATAAAAGTGAAATTAAAGACCAGGATTTAATTCTGCATAATTATCAAATAGGATATAAACAAAGTACAATTTGAATACTCTGAGAAACCCAGAGTTTCTTCTCATAAATGGCTAATTACAGTGATGTTTATTATAACTAAAAGATTTATTAAGTGACTCTAGATTGCCTGTAGGCGTGCATGTGGATATGAGTGTGACTGGTTGTTTGTCTCTATATGTCAGTCCTGTGAGTGGCCGCCTCTTACCCAATGACCGCTGGGATCCGCTCCGGCCCCCTGCAACCCGAACGGGAAAAGCGGTCTAGATAATGGATGGATTTCTTTAGCAGTGATAAAGCACTAGATTTCAGTTTTTAGTGATTCAGCTACATTATCAGAAGGCGGTATTATTTTCTTGTCATTATAACAAAAAGTGAAAGTTATTGTCAAGGAGAGCACTATTCAGCCCACAAATGATGATGAATTAAGAGCTCTGAAGGGAGCTCTCCGATGTGTGGGGGGGGGGAAAAAAACATGACATTGTCACTGTCATTTTGTTCTTTTATGAGATAGAGATTTTCAAGAGATGACAGGAAATGAGAGGGAGAGAGATAAGACTCGACGTGTATCAAAAGGTCCATTCATGCTCCGTGTATGTTGCTTTGATTTTGTCCCTCTTTTTATTTCTCCGTGCAGCATCTTAATGAAAAAAGGTATGATAAGTCACGGGGGTTCCTCTTTAAGAAGGATTTTTGATTTTTATACATACTGAAGGCTTTTAACTTGTCAGGTTTTTTTTTTTTTTTTTAGATATTTTCAGACATACTCAAATAATCCTTGGCAAACCAGACATAACCGTTCTCAGCTTTGTGGGGAGCTAGACTAAACATTATTAATTCCTGTCTGGATCTGTGCGTCAGCTTAGATTACCCTCATTGTTGGAGTGGTAGAATATTTTTGGGATGGCTACATACCTTCGAGGCAGACGTTTCATGGTCACTTGCTTCAGTCTGGTTATTAAAAAAAAAAAAAAAACACTGCAGTGCTCTCTGAATGCTACTCATATCTGGAATTGAAACGTAGCTCAGCTGACAGAAACACTAATGTGATTTATTTGCGTTCTGCTTGGAGGGCTCAGTGACAGGAGGAGCAGACGGAAACGCACTGAACATCACAGAGTGACGGATAAATTGTAGTTTCTGCAAAAGCTCACTGTAACCACACTAAAGGAGCAGCTTTTCCCCCCAATTAACACATGTCCCTTCCTGTTGCCCAGCCTTGATTTCTCTATAAGTTAACATTTTGACATGCTGAGTTATTTATTGATGAGGCCGGTGCACAAGGTGGTGGGGCTCCTGCTGGCGAGTCAAGCGCTCAGCATCTGTACAGTTTTTTTTTTTTTTATCTTTAATATTTAAGTAAGTGCTGTAAAAGTCCCACCAGACTGTTGATGAGATGAACTTTCTGACCCAACCCGTCACACGCTTCAAAACACACATCAGCAGGAACGCTTGAACAGGTCGAAGCAGAAACACCTTGAGACATTGGACGGAAATAGACTGCAGCTGGAGACTGCGGATTTAGCTTAAACAGCAAAAAAACAGGCAGGTCGTGATTTTAATCAAAATGCAGTTTAACAAGTTTTGAATACTGTTAACACCTGAGGGAGACTCAGGTTTTTAACACTTAATTAAAAAGAGCTGCCCTATATTCCTCCTGTAAACATACTGCGTTAATACAGTAATCATAACTTCATTGTTTCAGATTAGAAAGTGCCATATCGAACCAGTAAATGTTCAAGAAGAGAACTATTACCCATTCCAATTTACACTCGCCTGAGAAGAGAAAAGTAGTGCCAAGCAATGCAGAAAAAGGAAAAGGTGCAAGGCAGTTAGCTGCTTTATGACACTTTAAAATTGGATTCTACAATTTCTGGTAATAAATCCTGTATTAATTTAACTCCCTAAATTAAACTACGGGGTGTTATGGCTCCAAATATGCAGAATATAATAACGTTACCATTGGAGCATATTAAGTCGTGAATCCAGATATCTTGTGACACATCTCAGACAACAGAGAGGTAATGACATCCTGAAGCAGTCTTACTCTAACATGTGCAATATGTTCTGCCCTATCAATAGTGCACGAGGCTTTTATTTGAGCCAAGCTGACACATTACTTGGCTCCTCATATGTGAAGGGCCGTTGGCAATGAAAACTGTGTTATATGGCCCAGTAGTGCTGACAGGTTTCTTTCTCCCTCTCATCTGCCCTCCCCCTCCTCTCCCCTCTTTATTTCTCCCTCTTCTAGGCTGTGGAGAGGCCGGCACGTGGCAGGAGGCGAAAGGGGGGGAAGGATGGATCTTCAGCTCGGTGTGAGAGCCTCCCCCCAGGGAAGCCGACGTCGGACGCAAGGCCTCATGGGCCGTTGACCTGCTGTCTCCGTGATTTATGGCGGCTGGGGGCCTCTGGCCACTGCAGACTGCTCTCCTCTCTCTCCTCCGTTTCCCGTCATACACACCGCAGGAGTGCAAGGAGCCACACACACTGCGCCACTGTCTACAGGACGATCCGAAGAGGGATTCCTCGCACATGCTGAGCTGCAGCACCGCCGCGGCTTTGGACACCGCCTCGTACAAAAATAAACACCCTCATAAACATTTCTACACTGCAACAGCGTGTCCTGTAATCCCATCACATGTACATTAGACCAGAGCGAGTGTTCTCCAATCTGACTGTGTGTGGATTACTATCAGTTATGGTGTGTCAGCTGTTGAGCCCTCGGTGTGGCTGCTGCTCATGAGCAGAGGCGGATCAATGGAAGTGCGCTGAGTAACGACGTGATGTTCCTGTTTCCACGTGGTCTGAGAGCAATCAGCAGCTGACTCTACACACTGCTCTGCTTCTACAGAATAACCGGGACTCTCATCGCCTTGACTTTTTGTACTGTTTCTTTATCTGCTGGACAAAGTTTCTCGTGGACTGCACAGCTGGCAGCCCGAAAAGTTTTTTTTTTTGCCTGAGCGAGTTGCTTTACACACCTTCTGGACTAGTGTTTCTTTTTAAAAGCTGGGGACTGTTGAGTGAGAGCCAGACGGTGCCCTCACCATGGTGTTACCGCCCCCAGACAAACGCCACGTGTGCCTGACCACCATCGTCATCATGACCAGCATGGCCTTCATGGATGCCTACCTGGTGGAGCAGAACCAGGGTCCCAGAAAGATCGGGGTTTGTATCATAGTGCTGGTGGGGGATGTCTGCTTCCTCATAGTCTTGCGGTATGTTGCCGTGTGGGTCGGCGCCGAGGTGCGTACGGCCCGAAGAGGATACGCCATGATCCTTTGGTTTCTGTACATCTTCGTCCTGGAGATCAAGCTCTACTTCGTCTTCCAGAATTGCAAGGCAGACAGGAAGAGTTTGGAGACGGTAGCCCGGAAGGCATTGACGTTGTTATTATCTGTGTGTGTACCGGGCTTGTACTTGGTTCTAGTCGCTCTGGATAGTATGGAATATGTGAGAACTTTTCGAAAGAAGGAGGACATGAGAAGTCGTCTCTTCTGGGTGGCACTGGACCTGCTGGATCTGCTGGATATCCAGGCCAACCTGTGGGAGCCCCAGCGGACAGGCCTGCCCATCTGGGCCGAGGGTCTAATGTTCTTCTACTGCTACATCCTGCTGCTTATCCTGCCCTGCGTGTCACTCAGCGAGATCAGCATGCAGGGAGAACACATGACACCCCAAAAGATGATGCTGTACCCAGTCCTGAGCCTGGTCACCATAAACGTGGTCACCATTCTTATACGAGGCGTAAACATGATTCTGTTTCAGGACAGCCGGGTTTCAACTATATTTGTTGGTAAAAACGTGGTCGCCATTGCTACCAAGGCGTCCACCTTCCTGGAGTACCGCAGACAGGTGAAGGAGTTCCCCCACCCGCAGAACGCGATGGCGCTCGAGCTGCAGCAGAACTCCGTGAGCCACACGCAGCCGCTGCCAAATGCCACCAGTTTGCCACATGAACCCTCGCCGGCTCAGGACGTCATCGACACATGACCGCCAGCACTGGACTGAACCCCATTAGAAAAGTGACTGCTTTTTATGTCAGCTTCAGGAGTGGAGGTAGATAGAGAAATCAGCTGCATGACAGGATGATATTCTGCTCTTGTCATGCCCACATGAACTGCTGTGAAACCATAAAAGAGATTTTCAGCATCACCTGCCTGTCAGAACACACTGTAAACCTACACTTCACTCTCGAGTGCAGCGTGCAGACTGTAGAAATTCAAGTCAAAAGGTTTTTAGTGTGCTGTTGTGTTTTTAATTGTTTCCAACGTTTTAAAAGTTCAAAATTTTAGTAAGAGACAATCTCCGCACTGCGCAGACTGCTGACATTCTGTTTGTGTGAAATGGACAGTTGGTTCCCCCTTGGTGAGTATCTTGTAATTTTTTTAAAGGTCACATTTTTAACAGTGCATCTGTGGCATTTCCTTTGAATTCCAGCACCAAAGGACAGAGCACTCAGCATGAAGCACTGACGGAGACAAGGAGCAGAGAGTGACACGGGTCAGTCATGGGGGGCCTGACTGTGCCGGGCTAGAGCAGGGGTGGTGTCAGAAGAATGCTTATCTGTCTGTGTTTGGGTTCTGCTGAGAAACGAGCTCAGTGGAAGCTGCTGCCTCGGTCATCGTGACGCTTTACGACCAAAGGTCTGATTAAAGCACCAGAGCTCAGCACTATACCATCTACTGCAGGCATCCAAGCGTATGTTTTACCGTCTGTGTGTGTGTGTGTGTGTGTGTGTGTGTGTGTGTGTGTGTGTGTGTGTGTGTGTGTGTGTGTGTGTGTCTCTACGAGCACCCACACTAGTCTTGAGAGTATGAATGCCTACAAAGCGTAGGGGTTCACCACAGGAGGTTTAGGCTATTTCACACTGTTTTGGAGCAAGCAGGAGTGGTTGATGTGTGTAGTGACTTGCAAATGACAAAAATATATGTTGAAAAAAAAAAACAATATGATGGAGGTAAGATACTTTTTGTTTCCTGTACTGTACATTCCTCTAAAAATAGCTCAAAACCTCGAAGTCAGAGAATGCAGAGATCAGAGTCCAGAGAGCGCCTCGCTGAAGAATTGACACAAAAATAAACACATAAAGACAAAAATATAGAAACAGAAAATAATTTTTCTGATTATATTCAGTTTATTATTATCATTATTATAATTCTGTATATTCTTTACTTGTTGGAGGCAAATGATGTTTTAATAAAAGTATTATTACAAGAACAACAGAGAGTGGGGGTTCTTTGTTTGTTTGTTTACATTGGTCATTATGGTTGAGTAAATGTCATTTTTAGCTGATTTAAAAAGCATCTAATGCTATTTTTGCAACAACAGCTGCAACATGACAGAAAAGCAGCTTCTGTGATGTTTTGCATAGAAGGTTTCACACAGCACATAAATATTCAGGCTGAGCAGCCTCCTTCTGGACTCTGGCGTTAGTTTTTTTTTTTTTTTTTTCCCCCTTAGGCTACCGCTTTTGGGGAAAGCAAGCAGAGAATTTATGTTTAAAATATGATGAAATGTATGAATCTCTTCTCAGACTGTTTCTCCATTTTTCCTCCCAATTCTTTTTTTTTTATCATCACCACATTTTTTTCTGTGTCACTGCTTATCTTCTCTGCACTTTTCTGTTATCAGTTACCAACTCCAAACACAGCCGCTCATTTTTTTATTTTTTATTTTACCCCTAGAGAATTCTATGTACCCGTTCAAAGTGATGTGCCGGGGTCAGCCATATGGTAGAAGTCACTTTATTGTCCTCAGGTTAACGAATGTCAACTGCTGATCTCAGCTCACAGACAAGCACCCTCAGACCCTGAACAGCCCGACTCCATTAACAATAACTGTCAGCCACAGAGTGATGAACAGGCTCAGGATTACAAGCAAGAGACGTTTCCTTTTTTTTTTGCTTTACGTTAGCAGTTTACAAAGATCATCGTGATGTCATTCATGGTTCTCAAAATATGGCAACGCCAATTCTACTTTAAAAACAGCAGCTTCTTCAAACTGAGCGGACTATAAAAAGACTAGGACAAACCAGAGTGCTCATCTCATTTACATAAAAAGGTAAATATGAGGTCATTCAATCATTTTCTTAAAGCTGTGATTAATGTAAGTTATTCTCATTTGCAGCGGCCAAACTTCTTCTTGCATTGTGCTGCAGTATCCTGACAGCCATGTATGGTGTTGTTATTTTCTTTTTATGTAGCTTTGGGTAAAATTGTGCTTGGTTGGCAAATTTTTTCAGTTTCTTTGCAAAATGTGCAAAATAAAACGAGAAATACACAAATACTGAGTCAACAAATGAAACTACACATACACATCGAGTTACTGATTTCAGTTCAGTTCCTACACTTTCTCTGGAGTTGCTTCAAGCTCATCAAACAACCGATCGTTTAACTGGGCGGGATGGGATCAGTTCAGGGCCTCCAGTATCTGTACAAATCCTTCTCTTGGAATCTCTTCTGTTGAAACATATTGATTGTTCTTGCCAGTGGAGCATTAAATATTTCTGAGGAGGATCTCCCCGGGCACATCCAGTTCATTCTGGTTGGCAGTTTCCAGTTCAGCTCCTGTCTTACAGTAATAGTCCACTATAGACCTAATTATAGAGTTGTGCGATAGAAAAATATTGAGTAACTTTGACAGTGTAGTTTCTGTGCGGTTTGCAGGACATTTCCTGCAGCAGAATTATTTTCTGTACTGATAACTATGAGGAACTTCATGACTGTAGAAAGTTGTTATATATGGATTTTTTCATCCAACTACATTTATTTATGTGTTACCTTTACTGTAAACAGTTGAGCGTATGAGAACATCATTAAAGAGGCGAACAGACAGCATTGATTTTAAATCGTTATTTAAGGATGATCCTGGTTGAAGGTTATGATTCTTATTAAAAAGTAATGACAATGTACTCACCACATGAATTTCTCTTTAAATAGCAGGATCACTGAAAAAGGTAGGAGGAAAGAGGATGGTCACAACATACACATTTCAGAGAAAACATCACATTGTACTAACAGAGTTTGGTTTGTCTGTGCCTGACTTTTGGTTTCTTTCATTTCATTTAAAACAGAAAAATGTATTCAGGAATTCTTCCTTTTGGCTTGTTTACAGCCAGCCTGGTCATCTGAATGTTTTTCTCCGGGCAGAAACAGGAATATATTTACATATGATCAGATCTCTGCTTTTAATCTGGTGAGTTTTTCTCATTAAAAATAATAAGAACAAAACTACAGAAATAAAACCAAAGTGACGATAATTTGGTGTAATGAATCGTAAACCAATGACAAGATGATTGTCGTATAAATATATACAGTATCATGCTTTGATCCCTGGGCTGCAGGGGCGTTTTCAGAGAGTGTCCAGGGGTGACATGGGCCCCCCTAGAAATATGATTGGCCACCCAAGGTGCCACCCCAAAAATCATGAACTGTGATTGGCAATTTGCCCTGTCAGAGGCGGGACTTATGTTAAAATCAACTAGTAGGTAACTTTTTGCAAAGGCTGCTAGTAGGTTTCTTTATATAACAGTGTAGCATTTTTTCTTTTGCTTGTACTTAAAATAAAATAAAAATAATGTGCACATCTATTTCATTAGACAAGTTTATAGGAAAGTAATGCACTCTGTCTTACCTGCAATGAAATAACTGGCTATGTGTCGTGCCCAAAACATTGCAAGTCAGACCGTGCAAGAGTTTTTTTAGCACTTTAAATTGTGAATTGAACATACATCTTCTTTTTGGGTCATTAAAAATTAAGCTAATGTTGCTGTTATCTTTTTTTTTTTAGATATAAGTAGATATAATTGGTGAAGTTAAAAAGGATAAATAATTGTATTTGTGTGTGTTTGTGCACACATCACACTTCAGGGCACCCCTTCAAGTCAGTTCCCCAGTTGGGCCACCCCAGTCAAAAGAAGGTTTGACACGCCCCTGCTGGACTGCAATAGAATGCTGTTCATAAAGCATTACTCTGCCTAAATCTGCATTAATTTCAAAAAAAGAAAAAGAATACATCGTCTTGCTGTCAACCACATGTCACACCCTCAGGAAAGGCAAATAAGTATCTCTCCATAAATCACCCCTCAACATTTTGTCACCTTGCTGACTCCCCTGTCACATCCAGGTCTCTATATTTAGAGCCTCCTTGTTAGGCGGGGACGGCAGTTAATCTAGATTCCACTCAACGCAACATAAACAGTAGATTAGAAAAAAATCTAATTACACACCTCATGCACCGCAAAAAACGATTTGTTAAATGTAAATAGGCAATAACTCGTAAATGTTGAAATGACACTTGGCGTTATGTTTTGACTCTAACAGAAACATGGAGGCAGCATTGTGATGTGACACAGAGCGAGTATTTGGAGCCTGTGTTGACAGCTAATGGCCTGGTTGGCTCTCTGCAACATCTCACGTTATTAAATCTCTCTTATGCTGCCCAAACAGGGCACTCAGCAGATTTTTCTTTTCAAAGAATAGAAATAGAGATCCAACATTTAATGAAAAAAAGCCCCCACCCCCTGTATGAATAAGAGCCACAGAACCAGTCCTTGGTATTCTTTTAAAATGTTTTTGGCTAAGAAAGGGATGAAATCCTCGTTGTAGTCTGAATCACAGCTCATTGTTAGGCTTACAGCATTAGCCACTATGCTGTGAATAAATCTTTTCAGCCCAAGTGGTTGAAAAGGGGGGGGGGGGGGGGGGGGGGGACTAAATGGCTAACTTGGGAACAGAATAAATGACCTGTGGCTGCCTGTGCAACAGATCACCTTTCTGAGACACTGCGAGCGAGGGATTCATCCATAAATCAGCAGAAATGTGAATCTGGACTGTAATTGGGCTCCCTCTATATGTAATAAGTCAGTAAAAGTTATTTTCCCCTTACTGCCCCAGAGTTACTGTGTATCCATGACTTCCAGGAGCACTTATTGTGAGCATAATTAATTAGAAACAATCAAATGAAGGTGGTGTTTACACTATTACAGACTCCCTTTGCCCACATTTGGATTTGCTGACTTGTAGGAGTTTGTCCACTCAGTTACTGCCTCTGCTTCACACTTGTTAGTAAATGTCTCTGTTCCCCCGCTGTAATCACACTGTTGGCTACACACCATTTCAACTGTACTACCATGGACCGCACACAGTAATCTATATGGAAATCGCTCTTTGACGGAGCTTCTATCACAAAACCGCAACACATTTGTTCAGCGGATGGTTTAGAAACAGTATCCTTCCGTCAGAAAAAGTTATATTTCTGCAGCCAAATGTTTCCACTTTCACGCGTCTACGTGACAATTACTTTAGAGCAGAGGTTCAGAGAGAACCAGACATCAAACAAGAAATGTAGTGTTGCAAGAGTGAGTGAGTTAGCTTGCTCCAGCTCAAGCCCTGTTATCTTTAACCTACATTAGTTCACAATGCTGCATTCAAAGTATTCAACTGAAACATAAAAAGAACGCTGAAGTACCCAACTGCAGTTTCTCATTGCTAAGTTACCATAGCTGTACAGATCACTGAATAACTGACACTGAAGAGAATTTTAAAATATGTAGATTTTTAGGCAAGGTCGAGTCCCAAGAAGGTTTTTTTTAAGTGTCTTTAAACAGAATGATAAACATTTAATATTAAAACTAGGCGAGGTTGTTCTCACATAAAGTTAAGCATTTTGAGATGTTACAAAATCACAAAATCTTAAATATGAAGAAATATGTCACGCAAAAGCAGAGGAAGAACAAATAATTCAGCTGATGCATTCATCTGACTTCAGTAAATGATTCCTTTTATTGTTTGGTTTTTTGCTCTCTCTCTCATCCTGAGCAGAGGTCATCAACGAGACTTATTGAAAACACCTGTGTGTGTATGTGCTGGGCCTTGCTCCACCAGAAATGGCTTAAAGCAGCTGTCAGACAAAGTTAGCTACTATCTCGCTAACAGAATGGAGCACTAGACGATAAAGGGTTTGATATTCCCCCTTAGAGTTAAGAGGAAATCCCAGCAAAGCTAAAAGAAAAGTGAATACTGGACTTACATTTGTCAGACGGACAGAAACATGGCTCCACATGAATGCTAATTTTACTTCCTGGTTGCTTCATCTGTACCTAGCATATCAGGTGATAATGAATCCACTGTGAATTTCCTGACAGTCACTGCACCCTGGTGACTTAAAAAAATTATGACTGAAGCTTTAAACATCCTTGCAAGTAGTATCAGGTACAAAGACAACAAATCGCCTAGTGGTGTAGAGATGTGTCATATTAAGAGAATATATATAGGCCTACATCAACTTAGAAACATAAAATAATACAATGGAAGAAAAAAAGATTATAAAAAGTATGTATACTGTCTTTAAACAGCAGTGATTCAATGTTGAATCAATTAACAAGTTTTACTAAATGCGCTTAACTTACAAAGTACGATGTATGCCATTTTAATTATGAATAAAAGTGCACTGAATTATGCTCATGACACGGAGAGGAAACCAAGCAATGTGTCTGAGTCAGCTTTACTGTTTTAATTTAAGATTAGATCTGATTCCTAGTGCAAATCTATATTTCAGGCTATACAATAAATGCAAACCTTGGATTCTTTCCAACACTAATGTGTTCTTCCTTGTAATGATGAATGTCTGTGGAATGGCCCAACAAAAGTCAACACTACGCTCAATGATCTATGGCACACTGCACATCCTCTCTTTAGCCTTGATTAAAGGGCTCCATGCATGAGTCAGTTATCAGAACTATCTGTCTCCATTGCACACTGTTAGCTTCACCAGGACTGACTGCTTATTATTCATACATACAGAAGATAAGAAGGTATTGTGTTACCTTCATGAACCGGACAGAGTGTGCAGAATGGATTAATCACTGAGCCACAAAGCACAGGGGAGCTGAGTGTCATAAACTTGTATAGGCATAAATGAAAGCTGAGCGTGCATCGTGCTGAAAAGTCCCCCTGTTAGTTGTGAAAGCAGCTGACTGTCCTCTTGAGTTTCAGACTTCTTTTCTAGGCTGTTTTTAAAGAGGCTTCATTATAGCCTAAGGTGCTTAAAAAATACCTCTAAACCGCCTGTGACCGCAGGTACCAGCTCTGATAATGTCATGGTCTTCATCATTATTCAGTTTATTTTAATATAATCTAGTTGTAAAAAAATTCCAGAGGTTTTAAATACCAAGAAAAGGTCACAGAGCACTACTTAAAGATTGTGGACTGTTCAGTACGAAACCTTGAATAGACTCAGCCGGTGGATTTGATGGTGTCTTGACTGCAAAAAAAAAAACACAGGTGAATGACAGATTTGAAATGATCTGCTTAGAAAAGAAAAAAGAAATTGAGAAAGATCAAAGGTTAAAGGTCCCATATTATGCTTGGCCCACCTGGGGTCTAACAGTGTGGGCTCAACAGAGTGTAGCTGACGGACTCAGAGCATAGAGGGAGCAAGGAGGAGCAGTACATGAAAACAGAAACTTTTTTAGAACTTTAGCTATTGTGAACGTACAAAAGTAGGTACATAGATTAAATATACGAACCCCAAAAAGGGCATAATATGGGCTCTTTAAGTTTAGAATCTTGCAAATAAAGATATCCACATTTCACTTAGCTCTCGCTTTGTTTTTTTCTTCTTCAGAGGAACTGCCTTATTCAAAATCCCATATACATCCATAGTTATTTAATTAGCTTCAAATCCAACCCCACAATATACTGTTTATGATTTAAAACTTTCATTTAAATCACTTATAATGTCTTGAAAAAATATGGGCAATACTTTTAAAGAAGTTAAGTTTGTCTCTTTAGACAAAATGTTAGCAGAAATCTCTCTCTGGTTGAACTGACCATCGCACAGTGACTTTTGCAATCTGTGCTACATGAGGGTTGGAAGATATTGCTTCACACAAGCCAAAACTGTTTGGAAATACTAATTTCACAAAAACTTTTACTCACAAGTCCAAGACCTTTGAGGGAAGCATGTCATCGCCTAGACAGACTTTGGCCAACCAAGCATAAAGTTGACTTCAACATGATGTTGACTGCACCAAAGAAAAACATAGAACAGACTGCAGAATAACTTAGGTAGTAGAAAGTTGTCTCATCAGTTGATTACTGAAAGAGCCTTAGACTAAAGCCTCTGCTAAAAGGAACTGTTGACATTTATTGTCAAGACTTAGGTGTCACATAATATGCAAGGTACACTTAACCATGTTTTTCTAACCCTAATATATTTCCCTAGCCTGTCTACAAACCCACCAATCCCGGTCTTTTGCCTGCACCACTTATCAGAAAATGTGTGCTCAAAGAGGTCGTTTTGAGATTTCCCTTCATGACATCACAAAGGGCAGTAACCCCTCCCCCAGGTAGTTGACACTCCCCCAGCTAGGTGATATCCTGCCCTCTGAGTCTGCCTTCTCAATGTAAATAATCAGGCATGGGGTGAGAGAGCCATGCCAGAGAGGGGCGTGGTCAGACTCAGCTCATTTACATTTAAAGCTACAGACACAGAAGCAGCCTGTTTTGAGCAGGGCTGAAATAGAGGGGTTTATGGGTATTATAAAATAAAGGGTCTGAGTGGGGTTTTGGCAAGAAACTTCTCAGAATCTCTGAAACTTATTTAAACTTGTTGAAAAGGAGGATAATATGTGACCTTTAATAAAGCTACACTTAGACACACAAAAACAGGATGGCAAAGATGTAGAAACAAGAACAAAGATAAACAATTTTCAGAAAGACTTTAAAGGAGACACATACATCTTCATAACAACTTCAAAGTGGCACATGTGACCATACAAAAGAGACATATAACAACTTCAAAAGGCACATATGATCATAGAAAAGAGACACTCAACTTCAAAGTGGCACATTTGACCATACAAAAGAGACACATAACAACTTCAAAGAGGCAGAAGAAAACATGATGAAACACAACAAATTCAAAGAAATATAAGACAACCATAACTGTATAACAAAAAACAAGGCTTAGTATCAATAACAAACAACTACAAAGAGACATATATGACTACAAAGACACACAACACTACAACATATAGATACAAAACAACTACAAAGGTAAACAAATCAACAATAATGGGACCCAAAATGGCTGCAGATGATCTGAAGGTCATAAGGGCCTTTTACAATGTGCTCAAAGTGCAATCATCTCCTCTCATTAACCATCCATAAGTTGGTCTTTGGACAGTATTATCCTGGTTTGCCAGGACACAGTTTCAGGGAGGATATTTTGCTGTTGACTTTTTTTTATTTGTTTGATTTGTCCAAAACATATTTGTCATTGCTGTGAGGATTATAATCATTTTCCATTCATTTCCCCAGAACTTGGTGAGGCAGAAATCTCAGAGAAATATATCTCAAACACAGTCAGAGTTCACAAGATAATGCCAGACTGCTACAGACGAAGCTAATCCAGACCAGTGGTTAAAGACACAGGGTCAATACACACCTTGTGTTCAGCAGAACAGGATGCCCTTATGAGGCAGGTACAGCAAGAAGCAACAACCCAGTTCCCACACCATCCATCACTGCAGTGTAGCAATTTACACGTACAGCAGACTTACAAAAAAATACTGCAAAGGCACAAACTAGGAAAGAAAATGTCCCCAAACTGCATCTGTGGGGGCGGTAGGGCGAACAGATAAACAACTTTTCAAAGCAGGATTACGGTGCTGTGTTTGCCGAGGCCAGGATGCGTGGGCCTTGTCTCTATATGTGGCACAACAAACAGTGGAGGAGAATAAGCCGGCGTTCACGAGAGACCCGCAGTAGCGGCCCAAACGGGCTTGTTAGGGGGGCAGAGAAAGAACTCATCAATGAACAAGATCCGGGCTGACAGAGGCGCTTGTTAACTGGTGCACGGCAGCCAAGACGGTGGCTCATTAGGGAGAAGAACCAGTAGCCTGCATGGGCCATGCTGGTCTCACCAGATGGCTTCCTGTCTGCTGTCTGATGAAGGATGTGGACGTCCATCATTAACAAATCATGTGCAGTGTGTTGTTTTTTTTGTGTGGAAAATCTTATAGGAAGCATTTAATCCTGTCCTGGTTTGACTCTGTCACAGTTTGATGTTTGAAACTTTAAATCATACACTGCCCCAGTGTTATTCACATGGGCAAAAGAGCTCCATTTTCATTCCATCCTGAGCTTTAGCAAAGTTTCTCTCTGACACTGGGATATGAATCCTGTTGCAACATTGCCCCCTACTGGTGTTAGTAGCTATATATAAAAAAAAAAAAAAATCCACATGGATGGAGGCTAGATGAAATCACAACATGCATTCTCCAAACACTTCCCCATCAGTGGACTCTTCACATGTTGCCAGCCGTCACTATAAATAACAAATTGTTTGCAATCACTGTGTCTGGATAAGAAGCCTGCAGCGCTCTCCAGCTTGATTATCACACGAGGCAAGTTTCCACGAAGGACCAATAAATCATTATTCATCATTCTCTGAGGGGGAAGCACACACCATTGCCGCAGAATCATAAGTGGTACTCGTTCATTTTAGATATTCTTTTCAGGGGTGCTTCAAACAAACAGCAGATGATTTATTTACCATCTAATTTCGCCCATACCTCCAAAATGGAAAGTATTGTTGCATGGTGTATCTCAGTGAGCATTGACTGAGATTGAAATGCATGATGCAGTAACTTTAATTAAAAGTCATTACATTTTTTAATGAAGGAAAACAAGGCTAGCAGAATAAAAAAAAAGAAAAGGAAGGATGCTATAAAGTAAGTATGATATGGCCAGAAATTAAAGAGTTTTTAGAGAGGAGATAAAATACTTTTCTTAGGATGCTTTATTCACAGCTGATGCAACAGGGAAGCCTTGAGGAGTACATCAAACTCATTAACTTAACCTTAAGGGTCATTTCACCAAGAACGATTAATTACATATCTTAAACTGCTCATATCAAAACTGTTAAAGCAGCACTGTGTCATTTGGCTCCTGCTTAAAGGGAAGAAACACTTTGAGTCAGCAAGACTGAATTTGTCCTCCAGTGTTTCACTTTGTTAATTAATTCTGACAGTAATGAATTTGAATAAATTACAGATAAGACCATTTTTAGTACATCCTATTTGTGGCGGGTAATTAAAAGCTGTTGATTTGTTCTTTATATAGAAGTTGAAATAACTCCTAACTACTGACACTACTCTTAACTCTTAACCATAACCTTAATCCCTTCCCCTAACTGTGACTCAAACTCAACCCTAACTCCAGCCCTAAACCTCATTGTCACTCTAAATGGTAAGTCCAACCCTAACACCATAACCCCAACCCCACTTATCCTACCCCTGAACCATTAAAAACAGGGCGAGGAGCTCACACATCAGGAGGGAGCTCGGAGTGGAGCCGCTGCTTCACAATGAAAAGGACCAGTTGAGGTGATTCTTTCATCTGATTATGATTCCTCCTTGGAGCTCCCTTGAGAGCTTTTATTTGACCCAGAACTCACTGGAGGGATTTTATATTTAATCTTACCTGGGAACGCCTCGGAATTCCCCAGGAGGGGCCAGAATACGTTGCTGGAGAGAGGGACATCTGGGTCAACTTGCTTAGCCTGCTGCCAAGGGATATACTGGAGAGAAGGGAATAGATAGGATAAACCCAACACAACACTATCCAGAGTCCATTACCCCCGGCCCTAACCCCCCTTTAACCCCGACCCTAAGCCATTATCCCTAACTGTCAAACCTCACCCAGATCACAAGCCCTGAAAGCTACAACCCACAAATTATACCATCTCCTATCCACAAACCTTTGCCCGAACTCCCCTGCATCTTCAATGTGATGTTGGCCTGTTTATTCAGTAATAAATCTGTTAATGGAAAACCTCTCTGTGACTATGAATCTTTTTCTCTCATCTTAGTTAATTGAGAAGATGGATGCTTGACATCACCCTATTAATAAGACTTCAATCACTCGACACACAAATCGTGTGTGCTCTTATGTGACTTAGATCATCTTTGATGTGTGTGTGTGTCATGCAAGTGTCAAAAACACAAACACCATGTAATCTGATTTTATTCATTCAGACCTGGACCGCTTTCATAGATGGTCCGTAATCAGGTACTAGTCTGACTTTAGCTGAACGACCTCAGCTTGAATAATCGTATTGGAATATGTTCAACTTTTCCATCAATACAGTTCAATATTTGGCGCAACTATGTACCAAAATACGCTGTAAAAGGTTTGCCTTGACTTTACAAAAATGTGTTTGGGTTACAACATTTTAATTATGCACACACACACCTAAGTACACGAGCAGCAGCAGCCATTGCTATTCACAAGCTATGGTTAAAAAATGGGAAAGGAATGTGAACAGCAGGTTGTCATTTTGACATTGTCAAAATTAGATTTGCACATCCTTAATAAAACCATGTTCAAGCATGACTGGGAAATGTATACAAAGGTCTTTTAACAAGTGTGTAGGCATATTCTGATAGGATTTTACAATGAAATGTATGTTCATTTTTAAAAGCAATTAATCACTTTTTTCTTATGGGTCCTGGGAGGGCTCACATTTCTTATACAAGTAGTGGGGGGGGGGGCCTCCAAGGAAAATGATGGGAGGTTGGGAACCACTGGCCTAGAGGTTTGGTCGTGTCCTGTGTGTGAAGGTTGTGGTCCAACCTGTGGCTTATTTCCGCTCCATATTGTTCCTTATTATCTCTCCCGTTTCTTACTTTATCCACCATCCTATCACATCAAGGCCAAAAGCTCAAAATTAAAATCTTAAAATGGGTCGAATACGAGCTGAACAAGAAATCAGATACGGGTCACTGTTGGGGAGTCTAGATGTCGCCCAAGAATCAGGATCTCCTGTCCTCTGCCGCTCCAATTTTGACCACTTTTTGAAAATCTTTCTCAGGCCACACTAAAATAACGAAACGAAGATGTCAGCAGAATGGTCTGCCTACTTAGTAGCCTACTTGTCCTGCAAAAAAAAGTCTTAATCTTAAAAATTAATCCTACTTTTAATACATTTAGGGGTGTAAAACTGACATTTTTCTGCTTCTGATAATCTAGTACCACTGGGTACCCTACTGTTAAACTTAAATACGGAGCCAAATGACCCTCATAATCCCTTTCAAACATCAGTAGATGCTGTGAAAAACAAGACGGCACGAGCAACAGATACATGTACAAATGGCTTGATTTAATTGATGTATTTCACAAACAATCCAAGAACTTATGAGACAAGTGTACAGGAATTATTTTGCCATTTTATTTTTTTTCTTCACATTATTGCTTTACAGTAAAATGCATTGGTTGGATATGTCCAGTATAGCAAGACAATACATTCATATACGTTATACAGATGTCCTCAGTAATGTTTTTATAGTAACTAACTTTACATTAAATATATTTTTTAATCATTTATTATTCTTGACAAACAACTCCCACGTCACATTGAGCTCACAGTGCATCAGGTCGCATTCAATCAAGAAATACACACCAGTCTTCTCGTGTTCAATTGCCATTTCTAACTTGTGTTTTCTAAGGTGTGTGCGCTTATTTTCTACACAGGATTTTCCATACAATCTGAATTAATGCAGAGCTACGACAAGTATGGCATCTTTTTTTTTTTCCTCTTTCAAAAAGAAGTGTCTTGGTTACAAAGATGTGAGTCAGACAACCGTTGAGAATGTAGTCAAGATGAGGACAAGAAAAAAGAGGAGCGGTTGTTTTGTTTCCCCCTGCTGCGGTGTTCCCTGTCAAACCTGGCAATCGGGACATGACCACACAGAGCAACAACAGAAGTACACACCGAAATAAATTTAAAACCGTAACACCGCACATTCTGAATCAACTCAAGAGCAGTACAGCCTTCCTCCTTTGACAAAAAAAATAAATAAATCAGCATCCAAATGTAGTTTCTGTCCGCACAGAAAGCCCACTGAACAGATTCAAAGGGAGGAATGGTGATGTACAAGGATGTCCCTGTGTGGTCACCTCCATCCAGTAAACACAGCCCTGATAGAGTAGCAGCTTAAGGGGGTCCATCTTTTTTTTTTTTTTTTTTTTTTAATTCCTTGAAGTCTGCTCTCACCCAGGTCTTTTGAAAAAAGTAACAACGTCCCGAGGGCGGTGTATGAAAACCGTCCCTCCATCCGTGTGTTCCCTGCTGCCCCTCTGCGCCATCAGCTCGGGTTGGTGGAGAGTTAATGCCCTTGTGCAAGAGGGGACAAGAGTCGAGAAAGAGGAGAAAAAAGGGAGTGTGTGTGCAGGAGGAGAAATCAGACTTCCCTCAAAGTCACTGTTCCAGAAAAAAAAAAGTCTGTGCTTTGGGCTCAGTTCCTCAGCTGTCCCAAACACACACACCTGTGAGCTCACACATCAAGTACTACTAGACAAACCGACGTCACATCTCCGCGGGATCCCCCGTCTTTTTATGGCGACCTTGCAGGGGGACCTTCTTTCACATAGAATTCTTTAAATCGAGATTGCATATACAAGTGCCTGCTGCCGACAGCGCGGCAGAGGAATATTTTAAACACGTAAAACACTCCCCACGCAACAAAAAAATGTCAGTTCGTAGTCTCTGCACCTCAGTTGTTGACTCCTCGCAGGCATTTTTGCATGATGTCAAATGTCTGGATTGCAGTGTAGCTCGTAGCTGCCGATTTTTGTAAAAGTGGGCCAGGCGCTTTTTTCGTGGAGACGCCCTGAAGCCCTCAGCCTTTATTTTTTTTAAAATTTTATTTTCTTCCCGCTGTGCTGTGGAGGGAGCTGCGTTTAAAAGTCCCAGCATGCACTGCAGACAGAGGCGGGGTGTGCTCATGGTGTTAACGAGGTTCCAGTCTGTTCAAAAAGCCCGGAGTGAGAAATACGAAGCGAGGGGCCCATTCCACACACACACACACACACACACACACACACACACAGTTCTCACTCTGTCCCTCACACACACACACACACACACACACACACACACACACACTCACACAGTCGCACGGACACATATACACTGAAAATACACACGCACAGAAGGAAGCACTAGTTGATTCAGAATGAGAGGACGGCTGTTAAAGTGCAATATCTACATGTAACTCAAAATCAAGAGACCATCACCATCGACACCTCCTGGAGTTGTCCATCTCCGAGTTTCCCTGATAACCGACGGCTGTGGTTGGCACCCCTGGCCTGGGTAGAAAGGCTGCAGTGCCCCCTACCGGCCAGAGAGTGTTGTAGCAGACAGTGTTGAGAACCGTCCGGTTTCTTTGCATTTTGTTTGTCAAACAACTTCCTCCGTTCTGTGAGCTGTCTCAAGACGAGAACAGACCACCTGATGATGACCGAAAAAAATAAAAATCGGATGCGTCCAATAGATCTGGAGCCAGTTTGTTTCTCTTTCTTCTTCTGAAGTTGTGCGAAGGGAAAAGTGGACTGACCCATCACTGAAAAGAAATGCTGGAGCGTAAGTCACCACAACCAGCCAGACACCTCTCTGAGTGGTCAAATCTCTTTACAGCACAAAGCAAGAAAAAGCATTTCCATGTGCAATTTGTTTCAGTGAAAAAAAAAAAAAAAAACAGGCAATGTCCTATATTTGCAACAAGCTCTCCTCCGTATTTCATACTAGACAAAACCTTGTTTTGAAAAAATAAATACAAAAAAAACAAAATAAGGTGTTCACATTGTGCCTTGCTGCATATGCATAACACCCTCACAGTCGACTGATCCGGACTGTGATACGTCAGACACAAAGTGTCACAAAATGTCTTTTTTTTTTTTTTTTTAAGAAAACAAAGCAGATTTAATCAAGCAGATGAGGGTTGAGAAAGAGGGGGGAGGGGAGGGGGAGTTAAGAGAAGCGCTAACAGTTTCTGCTCCCTGATGCCAAAGGCCATGCAAGGGGGCGTTGGGTCCAGGCTGGAGAAGGGGAGCTGCCAAGGACAAAACCCTCCTCCAAAATAAACATCAGTATGTTCTTTTTCTTTGGGTGCTGGGGAACTTTTAGGAATGATTTCAAGGAGAGTTCTCTCTACGTGGAAGTTTTGGTTGGAGTCATAAGATTTCTTTTTCTTCTTCAAAAGACTCTGGTTTGGTTTGTGGAAAAAAAGCTTTGGAAAAAAATGGCAGATGGTAATCTACAATGTGAAAACAGTGAAAACACACACCTACACTCAACAGGGGCACTTATGATTCTGGAGGTCCCCGACATCTAAAGGCATGCTAGATGGGTAGAAAGTTAACAGGCCCACAGAGGAAATAAAGACTTTACTGCAATAACAGGCAATGCCCCAAATAGTGGGCATTAAGGACTGGCACTGTGTGACAAGAGGACAAATCAGAGATGTAGAACGGAGTCCACTCTTACAGCCTATACTCCCTCTTGAGAAAATGAGTCATACTCGAGACAAAAAAAAGGAATTACAGGAGAGAGAGAGAGCGCAAGGGGGGAGAAAAAGAGTCTCCCGATAGGTCCGGTCTTATTGAAAAAAAATAATGGGGGGAGTTGAGGTTTTGGTATCCGAGGCATGCTGCTGTGCTCTAATCTTCCATGCACATGGGCAGGTTGACAAAGGTGAAGACGTTGTACTCGATCATGACAGAGAAGCAGAGGAAGACTGCGTACAGGGTGAGGACGTACACACCCAGCTTACAGTCCAGCCGCCATTTGTTCAGGTGGATTCCCAAAACCTGAAAAAAATATAAATATATTAGAATGACTTGTGTAGAGTCTACAATATTTCATATATCAACTTTATGAGCACTGGCTTGAGTTAAAAGAAGAGAGCGGTACACAAACAAGGAAGAATTGAAGGCTGCACCCAATGATTTAAATCACTTGTTTTACTTTTCTGAATCGGCTGAATTGCAAAGAACTTTTTTTTACTTCTTTACATCCAAAATGCAAATGCTGCTTTACAAAAGAGGCTATTTCATCCCTTCCTTTGACGACACCGATATCGATATTGAGGGGAGAAAAAAATCCTATGCCGATATATTAGCCGATATCTTTCTAAGATCTATGTTCAACCTATAGAGGTAAATATAGACATAGATATACACATTTATTGCGTTGATTGCTCAGATGTGGATAAAACACTTGTGGAAAAGATATATAATAAGAAGACGAGACGGACACTCAACTAGAAAGTAACTGCACATTTACGTGCATCTCTGGAGAGTGATAATGCTACATATAGCACCCTCTGCTGGTGAAATAATTGCCAGTGTAATACAACAATGCCAAAAATGAAATGCTATTTGACTTGTGAATAAATCGAGTGATTTTGGCGCTTATCCACGATCAAATTAGCCGATAGCTGCTAATATCGGCCGATGTCATCAGCTGGCTGATTAATCGGTTGGGCTCTGGTGAATACACAACAGCATTGTGTTCACCTTTTTATGATGCACTTTCTTTCACTGATCTGTGTGGTTGGTCAAAAAAAAAAAAAAGACAAAAAATGGGCTCCAGGCCCTTAACTGCATGTTGCCAACAAAAAGAAATGCCTTCAACTGGAGTAAAAAAAAAAACTAAAGATGATAGCAGCCGATATCGATGTTGAACCGATGCGTTGGTGCACGCCTGAAAAAAAAAGTTCCAACTAGTCTCACTTTTACCATCTGCATGGAAACTTGTGTACTCAATGGAGTTGCTCCACTTTGACTCCAATAAAAATGTAATTGTCTTTATCTGCTCACATTTTCATCAATTATTAAAAGCAGTAAGGCAAACCAACTCTTGTTCTGTTTATTCTGTAATTAAAAATGTATCACTTCAGAGGAAATTTCGTGCTGAGACTCCCGCTGTTTACAAAACCGAATTTCAACATTTTGATGAACCAATTATATAACTCAGTTCAGTCAGTGTTGCGTAACGGTGCAGCAATCAGTGGCGAGAGCTGACAAACTGAGATGTAAGTACTGCTGGTTTCACTTTCAAGATGTATGGGTACACTTGTAGCAGTGTTATCTTTCCAGTGAAGCGTAAACATATCATGGACTTTTTCCTCACCGTGAGGGCCACAGAGCCCAGCAGCAGCACCACAGAGTACACCAAACCCCGACTGTTGATCATCACCTGCAACAGACAACACATACGGATCAACAATTCCACCTGCAGCTCCACAAACCTTATCGTTCAGGCCCAGAGAAAATCAAAAAAAAAAAAGAGGAGGAACTGGATGTTTCCAACGTGACAAAATCTGATCTCTTGTATAAAAAAAAGCTCCCTACCTCAGATCCATAGCTGACGCACATGGTCTGTATCGCCCAGGGAACCCCCAGTCCCACCAGAATATCGAACACATTACTGCCAATAGTGTTGGACACCGCCATGTCTCCCAAACCTGCAAAGAAACACAAGTAGTTATTAGAAATGCAACTGTTCCAGAAGAGAGATTAACTTTTTTTTATAGTTTGTACTTTATGATATCCAAAATGGCATTCACCTTATTCAGCGGGGAAAGCAGAGACACAGGACTACATTGTGTATAAACAGCTCTGTATATCTTGTCTGTGCTCAGTGGGACATCTCTACAACATGTTAAACTCTTTGCACTTGGGAGATAACATATTTCTACACTGGACTTGTGCAACTTTATGAAGTGCACCTTTGTTTATATGAATGTGTTCAGGTTTTAGCAATTGTAGCAAAAATGTAGACGATTAAGTGCACATGGCTTACAATGCAACTTTACATATAGACAACATAAATGCATCATCGTATGAAAATCTGTACACCCACTCAAAATATCTCGGAGACTAATTTTACCACAAACATCCAAACACTGCATCAGTGCTTATAGTGTTGGTTCGATCCATTAATACAACTGAAGGTGTTCTAGTGTAACAGTGGTATAAACTGTGTAACCCCTTAAGCTCTACATTCACAGCAGATTCTCTGATGTGTCATTGATCCAGACAATTGAATCTAAATCCCAAAATATTTCAGCGCAAAGGTTACCTTGCCGAGCCACGATGAGACTGGCTATGCAGTCTGGGACGCTGGTGCCTGCTGCCAGGAAAGTGATGCCCATGATGACGTCAGGGATCCCCAGAGTGTAGCCGATTATAGTCACCTAGGGGAAATGTCACAGATCAAAAATAGCCTACTCCGTGAGAGAGAGAGAGCATTTAAAAGTCACATTTGTACCAAATGGAAGAGTAAATGATCAACCAAGATCACAAAATGATGTTGTTTATTTCATGCATTGCATTACCTGCTCACTTACAGGATAGTTAGCGTTAGTTTCTTTTAGACACAGTAGTTTTTATTTGGCGTCGATGTCGCTGTTGCCTACAGGCAGTGTTTTCTTAACAAAACCCTTAAGTGGTCAACATATATTTTAAACCATCTTACCATCATGCTACTCCTAGTTTGGAAACAAAAGAAAATCATAAAAAGGAGGCAAGAAGGCCACAAGAGGAATAGGTAATGTTGGTGAAAAATTTGAATACAACTTGTCGATTGCCTAGTGGTTAGTTTGTGCCCCCCCCCCCCCCCCGCCCCATGTTCAGCAGCTACAGTCCTCAAAAATCTGACCTGTGGCTCCTTTGCGCATGTCCTCCCCCCCTCTCTGATTTTGTGACTATCCATTGTCCTATCTCTCAGAGGTATAAACAAAAAACCAAGTGAATCTTTAAAAATGCATAAATTAATAGCATAATTGTTTTTAAAAAATCATAATTAATTCCCAATTATTATCCCCTACATGGATCTACAAGAGGAAGGTCACATTCAGGGACATTGATAGTATTTCGCTTGTGAGCATACAGACTCTGTATGAACAGCCATGAGGAATCTCTAAGATACTAAGATTTCTAAAACATTTGTAATACGGCTTTAATTGAATTTTTTCAGACACTCTGACTTTCAGGTGTTCCCTTGGCCAGTCCGTTCAGCACTCTCTCACTCACATAAATACTAAGAGGTGTTCTGGTAAATGCTTTCCCTGACAATCTAATAAAGGATTGCTTTCTGCACACATATATAACACTCACCATCCAGACCATTAGGTAGGAGAAGACAGCGATCCAGACGGTGGACAGGAGGAAGGAGAACATGAAGTATTTCTCCCAGCGCGGCTTGGCGCAGTTTGGGACGGTAAAGAACAGCAACAGGAGCAGAGGCCACGAGAGGAGCCACTTCAGCTTACTGCCGATCCCCCCTGAGACACAAACACATGTTAGCACCGACTAGCTTAGCCTCTTCAGTTCTTCTTTTCATGAACATATATCTTTTATTGCACATTTCCAACACACAGTATGCTTGATCTCTAAACAATAATTGGAGAATGTGGACTACTGTGATGACACATTTTAAATCTAATTTTTGTAGGCTTTTGAACACAACACTGAACCATTGTTTCTGGTCTTTAATCATTATTGTCAGCATATTTTTTCATGACAAACATTCTCTAGTATTTTAAGCAACTGGATTGCTTTTGTTATTCTCAAGCAGAGGTATTGTTCTTTGTGTATAGTAAGAGCCCACTACTTATACATTCATATTTTATGAAGCCATTAAATTATATGATCAAGGACTTCAATAACTACAAAGGCTGTAGGTAACAACAGTATACAGAGGGATGTTGGATGCATTTGTATGTTTATCTGTAAGTTGCGTGATGTTCCAAAATTAAATATTTTATTGGTTGAGTGTTTTTGCCCTGTATCTATCACTGTGTGCAAAATGACATACAGTCGCCACCAAGTGTCACATGAATCGCGTACTTGGAATATGAAAAGGTGAGATGGTGTCGTTCTCCTCCGGCTCGGTGGGTTTGTCCTCTGGCACGTTTCCGTTCTCGATTTCCACCTTCCCATCAACCACTTGTGTCTCCACTCCGTTGGCGGCTTGGACCAACTTCTGGCGCTTTCAGAAAAAATAAACTTAGTCAAAGGGCACATGACCAGACGCGTTTTCTACTGTAACTGCTGCAGTGTTTTCTTTTAGAATACTTCTTGCTCGTGCAGTCACAAATGGAAAAACACAAACATGTATGCTGTGTAGCGGAGATAAGGAGACTCTTAAGGGCTCATAAGAACCTCTTGACATACAGCAGTAGCAGTCAAACCCTCAAACTGGAGAAACAACGTACCTCTGTAATGATGAGGCGACTGGCCATGCGCAGACGGGTCTTGGGTCCAAAATGGCTGGTGACCATGACGCGGAGGCCGGCTTCTGGGAACCTGAACTTGGAGGGGCTGGCGTTCATGATCTCGTCCACCATCACGACCGATCCGCGGCTGTAAGCTTTGCTGGGCTTGACTGAAGGGTGGAGGGAGATTATACAAATACAAAACATGTCGAGAATAAATGGACTGTGGATCCACCTTCATGATCACTAGACAAAAAAGTAGAACTACATTTTTATTCATTTCTGTAAATGTCATGCATTTAATAAAAGTGCACACCCTCTTAACAGTGTTGTAATTTGTTATCAAGTTGTGCACCCTGGAGACCCCTTACAGTGCAAAAATAAACTAACCAGGACTAAACAAAGACCATTTTAAAAGATGTGTGTAGGCATCAATAGCTCCTCCTTACTCTACAATAAATGTCTCCAGTGTTATTCTGTCTTCCCTAGTGCTACACTTTCAAGGTCCAAGCTCCTTAAGAATACTAATGGATGCTGAACTAGAGCAATTTGTCACCATGTCAGAGTTAAAGCTGCACCAGGCAATACCTTACGACAACACACACAATTCCCATTACCTCCCCCCACCATCACCACGAGGCCTCAGTGTGGTCCGTTCAATGACTTCAAAAAGTGAGCAAAAGCATCTCCTGAATGTTTCTTCATAACAAAGTCAGAATGCGTTTTTCCATAGCTCCAGATTTGTACACCTTTTGTGTCTTTAAACTCCATGTGACCTGAAAGTTCATGTTGGTTGTTGTGACAGAGATCATCATACAAGTTTAGACCATTTTAACTCCAGTATCTTATAAGATAGTGTCTGGATGTGTCGAGCAAAGATGCTGTCTAGGCCCTGAAAAGGGAAGGGGGGGGGAAAAAAAAAAAAAAAAAAAAGGACCCGAAACTTCAAACTTTAATGAGTCAATTATTTCGACTCTACAATTTTTACTTTTGCAGTGAGTTTTCACATTAATGGAAGCTCTTTTTTTTTGGGAGGTTGAGAAACTTTTCTTCGTATCAAATTATCTGAAGCATTCAAAAGATAATCACATCTGCAGTTTGTTTTCACTGTACAGGTTTTATGTTTCACTTCTGAGCACATTTTACATACACCTGCATGTATTAGCAGAATTCAGACATGTTCATATTTAAATATCATTTTGAGACAGTCATGGATCTGCTTTAGTAAAAAAAAAAAAAAAAAAAAAAAACTCTCGACTGAAACTCTCTTCGGGGTGAGCAAGTTCAGTCGTTTCTGGAGCTCAATCAAAAACAATCAGATCATCAAATCATTCATTCTGTTACATCATTTTATCCTCATGTTATGGAAGAAAAGAGGAGTGGAAAATCTTTCTCCGCTGCTGAAATGTTCCCCGTTCTCATCTCTTTGGGGTAAAAACATCACACACCTGCTTTGTTAGATCGAGTGTGTTGAGTGCAGTTACCTACAGGATTTCTGGGTGCTGAACTTCAAAAAGCTTCCTCACATTGCCTGGTGCAGCTTTGAAGTTCTCCTTGTAGTTGTGAATATGTATGAGTGGACGAGGATTTGATTTTCAAAACTTGTGACATGGAGGATATAACACCTTTGGCATCTTTCAACTGACAACTCGGCTGGCTTACATGTTAAACAAACAGTCTCTACAGATGAAAAAAAGTTTGCTCTAACAGTAAGTTATATCTTAAAGTCTTTTATTGAGAACCTTTAATCCTCGTTTCCCTGTGCTTACAATTAGCTATAAGATGCAGTGTATGGGGAATTACAAAAAAAATTCTACTTATTAGTTTAACTCTGAATTAATTTCACTTATTATGCATGCAAGAATGCACATAAATTAACAGCGTAAACAGAGCAGGCATAAACATTTCCTCTTGTGAAATTCATTACCACTTCAGGAGTGAGTGGGTCTGCGCCCCAGAGACCGGCAGAGGGAGAAAAAAGTAGTTTGCAAGCAGAAAGAATAGGCACACAGCAGCACAAACACTGTAGACAATAAGCAAGAGTAAGTTTAGTAAGGCTAAACAGACAGGCATGTTAACACTAAGGCAGCCAAAGTAGGAAAGGTTTAATATCTCGGAGGGGTTAAAGTTCAAAAAAAGGTAGGAAAGCAAGAAGTGGAGAACTATGGCTATGCAGAAAATCTCCCCCCAAACATGGCATTAAAGAGGTTATTTAGAAAAGGGTTTTTAATAAGTTTGAAACCAAAGACAACAAAGTCCCCTGACATTAAACTGCATTACCGAAAGGAAGATTAAAGAAGATCTTCATTATGCCGTTCCCATTTTGAACAAGAACTTTTCATTTCGTGCCCCCTGCATGCCTCGATAAGCTCCAGTTTCTTATCACCCCGACAAAGACTTAGCGGGTTGACAAAATGAATGGAGGGACATAGCTGAAAAAACTTTTTACAATTATCACAAGAAAAAAGGAACAAAGTGGGGGAGGAATTTGACGCACCATCTTTCTTCAGGTAGTGCAGTTCACTGGAGGTCAAAGAAACTAAAGTCGTCTTGAGCTTTTTATGGCTCTGCAGTTATATTTAATGGAACTGTTTGACAATTTGGAGGAAAAAGTATCTGCTTTCTTGTCGAGAGTTTAGAAGGTCGATACCTCTCAGGTCTGTACGCTAAATATAAATTTGCAGCCAGCAGCTTGTAAGCTAAACAACCTGAAAAGAAACAGACGAGTAACACAGCTCAGGACAAATATAACAAAATCTTCTAGCAAGCACCACTAAAGCTTGCTAATGAATATAATATTGCTTCTTTCATAAAGTCATACAAAACTATACAGCATGCAGCTTGTTAGCTTAATCTCTTGCATAACAAAAATAAGAGGACACAACTAGCCTTGCATAGTACAAAAAGGGGACAAAATCTTCCACCAAGCAACGCTAAAGAACATAATATTGCTTCTTTCATAAATTTATACAAAAATAAGTTCTGTACGCTGAATAGAAAGCCACACTGCACGCAGCTCGTTAGCTTAAAAAATCTGTAGCATAACAACAAAAACTTGCCTAGAACGGTACAAAAGGTGACTAAACAACCAATTTAGCTGGCTAATAAATGATTTTTATATATAGTTATATTTAGATGATATAAATAATTTTCTCTGTTAAATTCACACGGAAACTGAAACCACTGAATATGAAGCGTTGCGCCTTCTGCACGTTAGCTTAGCAAAAAGAAAAAGAAGAGGTAAACAGACGAGTTTACAATTACGATGCTAGCTAGCGGCACCAGGGGTAAATTTCATATTTCCTATCTTTGAAATTAATTTAAAAGCTATGGTGTAAAAAGATAATTTAGCTGTTTAGCTGCTGTTATTAACCCAAACTGGCTGATCATTTCAGATGAACAAGCTGTTCTGTGTAAATACGCTATATGCTAAATTTGTTGCTAACCAGTTACTGGCTAGCTTTTTTTTTTAGCGGCAAGATATTAGAGCGGTATCAATCTTCTTGTGTAACCGTCAGCAAGGCAGAAAATTAGCATACTTTCTAAAATGACAATTTTGACTAAGTAAATGTCAGAATAATCGTAAGTTTCTTAAATTGAGCAGAAAGAAACAAAGGTAAGAGCCACAGACCCTCTAACAGAAGGAAACAATCATGTTCCATCAATCAAGTCAATTTGTGAATTCAATATAGGCAACACATCAGAACCAAAATCTTTTTCTAAGAAACAAAATGTGTGATTTATTTTTCGGTAGTCTTGTGTATCCAGCCTGTCTGATTAACCTTACCTTTTGCGAGTAATGGCGATGACGGGTCATCATCAGAAACATAGTCATAACTAGTATTACCGTCCTCCATCTCGCTGCTGGCCGCAGCGTTACCATTGGCCACATTCTTCTTGGACTTGGACCCCATGAAAAATCTCTGCATGCTGGAGTTGAATCTGAGAAAGAGGTGGAACATGAACCCTCAATTAGATATACTGAAAACATATAACCTACAGTCCTAAAGGGAAAAACAAACACACAAGCTAGTTTCAAAATTAATGTTTCAGCACAAGCCCCAGATGAAAGGCTTCAAGTACTGATAACAAGCCACAATATTTTACTCTCCATACACTTCTATAGAATTCATTTACATTTAAGGTGGCCTACTTTAAAAAGATGGTGTCAGCATTATGCTATATACAGAATGGCTGAAAAAAAAAAAAAAATAAACACAAGCTAAAAGAAATGTATCTGGAAGCAAATCACAGGGCTTTTAATCATCATCAGTAAAGACATTTGAATAATTATAATAAATACTGATCACACTGCTGCTGCATTTGAACAAAGTGCAGAGGAAAACTCTGGAAACATCACAAGAGTTACTTTTCCTTCAGAAGCTGATGCTCAGACTAAAATGTCTTGTAAATCAGTAAATAATTCAACTAAATCTTTTATTTGAATGAGGATTTTTTTTATTATCCGAGTGAAATAAAGGTTATTATATTTACAGAGATTTACGTTTTGGTATAAAATATTTAACAAAATCAGTACAAAAAGCTGCACAAGAAGACAATTATCAGTCCATCATCAGTTTAAATAATCAATAAACAAGAACTCCAAGGACTGAGAACCTACACAGACAAACAAACAAAACGTTTGTGTAGTAATTAAAACAGAATAAAATCAATCACAAAGCTTTAATTTTGCCTTCAACCCCCAGAAGGAAGTGGAAACTGAAGTAGCAGAAAGCTAGCCAGCAAGGACAGACTATCAAGCCTGAGACAAACACCTGCTCTGTCTCGTTTTCAGCTCGACATAGTTTCATTTTCTATTCAGAGTGTGTTAATAAGTTCACAGACTGATCATTACAGTAAAGTGCAGAGTATTAAGTACTATAATTCTATAATGGTTTCAAACACTGGACACTTCTTACAAACAATAGTGGCTACTCTACACCAGTTGTGATATTTTTCTCTTTACTGTACATTAAGATTGACATATCTTCAGATCTTGGGAAAACTGCCTTTAACACAAAAGAAATCACCAATAATCTGGTTTCGGACCTCACATTTTGTCACTTTTTAACCCAAACACGCTTGACTTTTGCTGACCAAAAAAAAACGAATGACTTTTTTTTTTTTTACAGTTTCTGTTTTGAATTCCTAAATTTTTACTCTATTCTGTTTGTTTTACAACTGGCAGCACATATGCTATTTTAGGAGTGAGTCACAGCGGAGGTCACCTCAGAGAGTCTTGATCGCTCTATATAAAACCCCACTCTACTGCATTTTGACTGGAACAGGCCTAAAATTGTCAGCGGATATTTTGGGAGAGGAGAGACATATGACAGCATATCCTACAGTAAGCACTTCTTTCCTCCAAATGAGAAAGGAGAGGAGTGATCTGGTTAAGCCGGTGCTCTTAGCCGCTGCAGAGGGAGAAAGATTAAACTCTTATGGCAGGGAGAGAGCAGGCTGCTGCTGAGTGTTATACAGATTACCAGCTGGACATAGACATAGAGGCAGAGGAGCAGGACCATGTGGGTGGTATTACGCAGTTTAGGATATAAAGACACAAATATGGCATGATTGAGTCCCTTTTTTTGTATGCATGATGCAGTAAAACATGTTTCAGGATGGACTGTAAAATGAAATTTGTTTAGTCTTATACATAACATAGACAAATGTATAACAAAAATATCCCATGTAGATCCAATATTCATCACTCAAATTCAAAGACAGAAGTTTTTTCATGGAGCCAAACTTTTGTAAAACGAATCACATCTGGAATATTATTTTATCAATCAATCAATCAATTTTTATTTGTATAGTGTCATCTCATAAGAAGTGTTATCTCAAGACACTTTGCAAAAAGCAGGTAAAAGACCTTACTCTTCGTCTTTTAACATTACAAAAAGCAGGTAAAAGACCTTATTCATTGCTATATTACAAAGACCCAGCCTATCCATCATGAGCACTTAAGCAAAGCAGCAAAAGTTACAGTGGTAAGAAAAAACTGCTTTATTAAAAAGGCAGAAATCTTCGGCTGGATCCCCGGGCTCATTATGAAACAGCCTTCACAGGCCTAGACTGCGCCGGGCTTGGAAGGGGATAGGGGGAGAGATGGGATAAAATGCAGGAAGAGGGACAGGGAGCAATGGAGTGGGGTGTTGTTCAGGCAAGCCGTCCATTTTAGAGTTTTTTTTATGTGTTCAAATCAAACCAGTTTAAACCAAAAATTTAAAACTTATATCTATCAGTGAAGGAATCATGTTAACTTCAATGTCAAGTGAAATAGTCTAGGATACAGTATATACATTGAAAACTCTAAAATGATGCTCTAACTGTTGTGGAAAAGCATCATTCATTAGAGGAATTCATTAGAGTGGCCATATTTGCAGCAGAAGGCTCCTGGGTTGAATCTTCAACTAACATCTGGTGAGGGGACATGACTGAGACCCTCCCCTCCAGCTGGAAACCCGCTGCTCTCCTGTGAAGCTACTGAGCACACAGTTGGTCATATTAATCAGCCCACAGGTACCAGGTGTGGTAGAGTTTAAGCATCTCTTCCCAGACACACATATACAAACACAAACACACACATACACACACACTCACAATGCTGCAGTGGGAATCTCTTGTCAGCAACAGTGGAATGTGATACATGTATGCAAATACTGTATACATTATATTTCAATATATGCAACCTATACTCCTAGTGGATGAGATGTACAGTATAAGGGAATTATTGGTCCTTTTAAATTGTTGCATTTGTCTGACAACTAAATATACATGTGAGAACAAATTAATTTGAAAGTGTGCAGCAGAGCTTTTTTTTTTTCTCTTTCTTAGCCAAAAAAATCTTCTTGTGACCCATAAGATGTAGGGCCCGATTGATATGGGATTTTTGGGGCCTATACAGATTTATCGATATAAGGAAGATTAAAAATCTTTCTTACATTTCTACGATCTTTGGAGACAGATCAACACAAACACATTTTCTGTGTTGATCCCTTTAATGCAGTTATCAAACACTTGTGGAAAGATGTATAATAAAGACAAGATGGTCACTTAACAGGAAACTAACTGCGCATGTATGTGCATCACCACTCTGGAGAGTGATAATGCTTGTTGTAATCCATAAAGCGACCTCTGCTGGTGAAACCCAGAAAGATAAATGCTAGTGTAATACAATGACATTCAAATGAAATGCTGTTTGACTGGTGAATAAATCTAGTCACACGGCGCAAATCAGAGACTAAATTAGCCGATACCAATATTCCCTTGATAGGCTAATATCCGCCAGTATTATCGGCCGGCCGATTAATCAGTCGAGCTCTTCTAAGATGTCTCGTGTTGCATTTTGAGCAGTTGGACTACTACATTGGGAATCATTTGACTGAACTAGCCAACTCTCAATGACACAGTTAAACCATCACAACCATAATAAGTCTATTTTTAATTGCACAGTTTAATAAAAGTCTATTTTTAAATTGCACAGTTTAAGTTTGAGTCATCTAGGGGTATTCTATAAATCTTTTTTTCGGGTTAATATGTATGTATGGCGGGGGGGGGGGGGGGGGCGTCGGTTTTGTGGTTAATTTGTAACAAATGTTTCATCTGTCATCTGTCCCTCGCAGCAACGACAGTAAAAGGCTGCTTTTCTTCATTCAAAAACTATCATTGCCATGTATAATAATGAAAGCTAAAAAAGGCAATTTCCAGTGTAACAGTACATTTATATGCTTGTCTTTCTGTCCTTTTACGATGTTGGATTTCAAATTCAGGACACCTTTCAGGAAAGAATACCTTTTACATTATATAAATCAATTATTCCAATACTTTTTTCTTCTTGATTAAATATGCAGAACTTACTTCATAACGAGGATGTAGCCAGCATACATGACCACCAGCACCAAACTCTCCCACCTGATGAAGAAAACAAAACAAGATAAGAGAGAGCATGGCAACAAATGGATGTTCCCAAACACTGTAAGAAGTCTGCTAACAAAAACTTACACACCAGACCATGTCGAGCTAAATCAATCAAATCTTTAAGCTTTGAGAATTTGATAACACACATTTGTGTGTGTTATCAAATGTTTATTGACTTAGTTTATCAATGATAACCTGAATGTAAAGTTTTGTTTCATCTTTCATATTCAGACTCATTTCAAGATTAGGATGAGTAACTTACCAAACTATCTTCCCGTCGTAGATGAACTGAAAAACAAAGGAAACGTTTCTTTAGATTGGAGTGAGTAGCATTGAAAGAAGAAAGTCATGACAGGGGTTCATTTGTAAAGTATGTGATAAACCTTTGACAAACTTACTGCAATCAAAGCCAAAACAGACAGGGTGTAGTAGAAAGAATCCCTGAAGACCGCCCACCAGGTTAAAATCACCACCTGAGATTTCACACGTTAGAAGTGCTCAGTTGCATTTGACATATTTTCTTTAAACGGCTTAAAGCAGCAGAGACTTTTTGTGTTATCAAAAGCACTCAAGATGTACATTTTCTGTAAAGACAGATATATTTGAAAGGAGAAACAGATTAATGATCCATTTAAGCCCCGAGAGTTCAGCTCCTGTATTTCCCACTAAAACCAGTTGTGAGAAAAACTAACTGAAGCTTTGTTTTCCCTCGGCACAAACACTTCTGCCACACATGTGCGTCTCTCTTTAGTACATGAATAAACAGAATGATGCCGCTGCAGCAGGAAATCACTTTCTCTACACACACACACACACACACACACACAGTGGGCCCACTAGAGAATAAACCTTCATAGAGGCAAATAAGGTGGTGAACAAACACATCTGGAATGACCTACACAAACGACAATGGACATCATGTTCCTCACATTCTCACACACACACACACACACACACACACACACCTGTCCAGCGAAGATCCCGCAGACACCGATGATGCAGAGGATGTTAAAGACGGCTGAGCCAACGATGGTCCCCACCCCCACATCGCCGTGGGTGATGAAGACACCTGCACACAGGGAGGGAGGCAGCCAATCAGGATCAACGTGACACCAACCATCTGTGTGTGTACGTGTGTGTGTGTATTTGTCTACCAATCACAGAAGCAAAAAGCTCTGGTGCAGAGCTGCCAGCTGCCATGAAGGTGGCTCCTGCAACGTCTTCACTCAGGTCTAATTTCTGCAGAAAGGAAGCCAAGAAAGTTTGTTGAGTATTCTGTAACTGAATTACTGAGAGACTTAAAAACTACAACTCCCATATACCTCACAGATCTTTTCCAGCGATGTCACAAAGTATTCGTCGCATGTAATTGCGAGGGCCAGAAACATGTAGAGTGCCTGGAAACAGAAAGAGAAGAGTTAATTTTTCCCTGTAGAGATACATCCTTAATCAGCAGAAATTAGCTAGGTTAATATTCTCCTGGCAGAGGGCGGGTGAAAGGGAATCTCAAAGCACAGCACCCAATTAAAACATGACCTGCTTAAAATTCAAATGTCAATTCAGCGACGACCCCTTCTCTTTCATAATTTGAAAAATCTACAGCAGCCTTCTTCAGCAGCTGAGGCCAGATCTATAAATTATAGATCAGGTGTGACATCAGCTCCAGCAGCCCTGCTCTATGCTATCCACAGGGGGCAGTGCAGGACTGCAGTATGAGTAAAGCAGAGCTCCCTCCAACACACACCGACACATTTTATCCTCCTCTCAGCAGTGAGGCCAAGATAGTTTTGACCATATATGATGCAAAATTTAAAATCCCTGCAGTTAAGATTTATAAGTTTTACTTTTGAATATGTCCTACATGTATGATCTTACAAGTAAAACCAAAGTTGGGAAGAACACAAAACCAAGCCGTGATTTTGATGAGGTTGATATGTATTCTGACACATTTAAGGACATTCATGAAAGTACCCTAAGAACCCATTCCTGAAAATAGAGCTCCCTTTAGTCATTTACAACTATTGATGTGAAAGATTTAGTTTCTAGTCCCTGCACATAATAATAGTTGGCATAAACTCAAACACAATGACTTAAATATCTCTCAGAATGAACAAAACTACTCAGCAGTACAGCTTAAATCCATAATGGATTTAGAAATATGCAGAAAATTCAAATGCTAGTTGATTTTTGAAGGGTTGTGAGTCAATTTTAATGCAAATATGCCAAACTGTCAATGGTTCCAGTTTCACAAATGAGGTGGTTCCTCACTCTTCTTTTCATTTTTAATATGTAACTGTTTGTAAAAGTTGATTGGACAACCAAAACTTCCAAACGTGTCAATGTGGGTGAATATTGCAGGACGTTCTCAGGTGGGTTCTCATTTTCTTTTTCATCCAATCATTTCAAGATAAAAAACATTCATTAGATTAATCATTACTTTAAATGCTCATCAGTTACAGTTAGTAGTTACGTAATGATATTAGATATAAGGTAACAGAGGACGTTTCTCTAAGCCAGCATTTTCTAATTCTATTTATTTATTTTTTTTAAACCATTAAAGATTTTAAATGAAGTTTTCTTACATTTTGGTATAACTCCTACAACAAGAATCTTAATCTCTCTTTTTTTTTTAAATTACGTAATGACAACAGATCATGACAGGAGATCTGCAAACATGTGTAGTCAAATTAAATACACATCTTTGTTAAACCATGGTGTACACACACACACACACACACACACACACACACACACACACACACACACACACACACACACACACACACACACACACACACACACACACACACACACACACACACACACACACACACACACACACACACACACACACACACACACACACACACACACACACACACACACACACACACACACACACACACACAATGTAACAAAAACACTGAAGGGCGAGAAATTAAATGAATTAATAACTAGATTTAAAAAACAAGGTTGATGAGTAACTGCAATCTGAATAATTCCTCCACCTGTGAAAATGTTTTTGCACCTTTAATGTTTGCACTGACTGTTTAAAGTTTGCAGCTGATCCTGCTATAGATCAGAATGAGCTCATTAACTGTTCAGTGTTTCTTCTTCATGGTCTCTTGAATTTTTAACTCATGTATGAAACTGTCCACATTTTAAAAGAACAAGTTTGCATTTTTTTTCATGTCTGTCTCCAAACAATAAGTTGGCTTTAGATTAACATGAAAAAACAGGCAACAAAGACCTCTCTATAGTTCAAAAAGTAAGAGCCCTCGCTCTATTCCTAATTGTATCCAAAGCCAATATGTGCAGCAGTCTGAGTGAGACAAATCAAGGGTGTATGTCCCAAAGTTGAAGTGTCTGTGTTATGAAATTCCCTCTGTGCTCCGCTTGCTTAAAGCAGCAGTGGAGCCAAAAGGGACAAAAAGTGTGAATTTTTTAATTTAAAAAAAAAGGATGAAAACTTGTAGAAAGACTTGGAAAAAAAAAGAAATGGTGAACCTATCCTTGAACCCAACAAAAAAAAAAAATCTATGATTGAAAGTATCTCTGTTGCAGAATTAAATCCTGAGTTTGGGGAAAGTTTTCTACTGGGAAATATTACACCAGGGTTTGTGTTATTTCCAGTGTCATGGTCAAAGTTTCCAGAGCAGGATGGAGGAGTGTGTGTGTGTGTCAGAGGGGCAGATGCTGACCTCAGTTCATTTTTATTTCTAAAATCCTGGTTAGAGCCATGGATTAGATTAAACATTGTGAAAGCCAGTTAAATCCAGCATGAAGAGCACTACTGCAACAATACTGAATAACTCCATAGGTGGCTGGTGTCTTTGTATCAAGTCAGTGAGGATTAGCATGACTGAATGTGGGCAATGTGGGATTTTCATGTTGGAGAATGAGCTCATACAGTAGAAATAATGGACTGTTCTTGTTTCCATATGGAGGAGGGGGGGGAGGGGGGTCTTTCAGCATTGTTTACATGAATCATACTTAAATTTAAACTGTGCCTGAAGATACCGACAACCTAAGAGTAGCACTTCCATATTTATGAAGCTTTCTAAACACTTGCACTGCTGAGTTAAAGCTGCCCTTCGAGAGACATTATCGCTCCACGCCACTCCGGACGTACACTTAACACACATGGCGTCTGGTGGATGCTCAGCTGATGTCATGTTCAAAAGCCTGAAATTCTGATTTATGAACAATTTCACACATGACAGTTCAACTTAATGAAGGATTTCCGATGGTTTTACTAATAACTATGTTTGTCTATATTAAGCCTCTGGGAATAGTACATAGTAAAATAGTAAAACTCATTTGTATCATCGACTTAAAATCTGAATTAAAAGAGTTCATCAGTGGAATTAAAACCAGTTCAGATGACTCGTTTTATGGTGTAGAATTTTTAAAAGCTTGAGGCGTGATGCTGTTTCTGATTTTCTTAGTTGCTTCAGAAAAAAAGCAGTTAAGTCCCCTGAGTCAGAGGAGAAAAAGTCCTGTCATCTAAAATGATTCATATCTCCTGGTCACTAAGTGTTTTTTTTTTTTACAAAAGGTTTTGCTTTATGTCAGAGTTATCTGTTAGCATACTCGTTCAACGTAGCATGCTCGTTCAGTGCACCTTTAAAAGCCAGATTAAACTCAACACTTAGACGCTCATATTTACTCAAGAGTGACACTCGTGCTTGTTTTTATGAAGCTAAATAGATGCTGTGTGACTGTTCTTCCTGGAACTGTTGTATTAAAATATCAGACCCCAGTACAAACACAAAATCAGGACGGTTAACATAAACTTACTTACACAGCGATATTTGAAAATATTTCAAATGCTTGTCTCTATATGACATGGGTAGACACCTACATGTATTGTAATTATAGGTTGTTGCTGGTGACCATTAATTCTTTGACCTCAAGTGCTACTTCTATATTAGTATAACTAAACTATCCCCTCTATACACAGATCCTTCTGAATAAACATGTGTAGATATGTGTGAATCTGTATCAAAGTATAACTATTTTTGTATAAAAATGAGAGTATGTGGATATTTAATCAGCAATAAAAGTCTTAATGTGGCATGTTCAACATCTGGAAAGAAAATAAAACAGCCACTATAACCTCTTCTCTTTTCTTTTTATAACCTGGAGGTAGGTAAGGCCGCTTTGTGAAAAGCTTCTAAATCCACCTACAACCAGCTGATACTGCGAGCTGAGAACTGATGTGAACAGAGATGTATGTACAGCAGTTTGAAATAAAGAAGTAAAAAAAAAAAAAAGTCCCCTTACTGCCATGATGTGCAAAAGAACGGCACCACTCTTTCGTTCCGGGTTGGTGAAAAGGTCATGGGGGAACTCGTGTATTGCTGAGGAGAGAGAAAATGTCACAGTTACCACACATCAGCAACATGACAGCGAAGGTTTGTGTCCCTTCATCCTCCTACACGAAGAGGACCACATGACTCAGATAAGTGTCGATCTCAGAGAGAAGTCTGGGGTGTCCTCTTTGTTCTTACACTGAACTCCTTTGTTTGTTGTACCTGTGTAGGTGCCGTTTCTTCTCATCTTGTTTCATCTCTTTTCACTCCAGTATCTACAAGAAAATTGTCTTGTTTACCTGAAATGCAGCAACCCCAACCAGAACAGATCAAATGCAAATCTAATAGCAGCCTGTGATCATCATCATCCAAAAAAAAAAAAAAAAAAGCTGAAGACGCACTCAACATCAAGAGCTTTTGAGTTCCAAAGAACCCAAATGGCTCCAGACACTTTTTGAAAACATCGTCAGCCTGCTGTTTGTCACGCTACTCGGCCACCAGTGACTTCATAACTATTCGAGGAAAAATAAAAACCAAGAATAGTCGAGCATCACGTCGCCTCAAAACTGATGCAAAAAGCTCGGGCTATATTAAGAGTGTGAAGTCATAGAGCATTAAGGCATGCAGGCGGAAAAAAAAACCTCCCCATGCTGAGGACTCATCATACATCATCCAGAGCTCCAGCTGGAGCACAGTGTGATCATGGTACCACCATACGGTTCTCATCTCTGGGAGCACAAACGCCTACGAGTGCACCCGGCTGCGCACACAAGCTGGATGTCTTTCTAACGGGACCTCTGTCGAGAGCGGCCTCTGTCCTACCTTCTCCTGTTAGGACCAAGCTGCAAGCTCGCTCTCCTCTCTCCTGGCACTAAGCCTAAAAACATTACAAGCAGATTCCCTAAAGCGCTAATACAAGCCTGTAGTATATGGAGAATTAGTGACAAAGAGTCCACATGCTCGCAGATCTGTAATGCTGGATGTTAGCATGTGATGCTCATGAAACATGCTAACAGATTTAAGCTGTGAAATAGTTTTTTTCTTTAAAGTTACAGTTTTGCTGTACTAACATTTTCACATGATTTTTTGGCTCAGTTTTGTTACTGTGATGTTTTTCTTTTCTATGTTCCGTGTTCGTCATCACTGATCGGTCCATTTTCAAACGGCAATAAACAAGATGTGTAGCTGATGCTAACACTTATGATGGGGCTGGGTTAATTATCACAGCATCACTGGAATTATTCAAAATTTGAATCTAATGTGAAGCGTACCAAAACCAGTCAAACTTAAATACTGTAAGGGCTTTTTCATGTCACAAATATGTGTTTCTATGACACTCTTTAGTAGGCGAAAGGAGAGGCTGCAACTAACGTTCGCCTAGTTTGTTTTTAAGTTGAGGATTCCTTTAGGAAGCAGAAAAAAGCAATGACAGCCATCATATCACAATCACTCAGGTTTCTTAATATAGCAGACAGCATTTATAAATACGGTCTGTTTATTATGTTTAAACACACTTTTGTTGGAGTTCTTAGTATTGGCCAACACTCAAGTCAAGGTAACACAATTTTAATCTTGAAGAAAGAAATTATTAATGAATTTCTCTACGTCATTGGAGTTGAAGCGAAACATCGCTACAAAAAAGACAATCAAATAAATGTGACAGCTTTGCTTTGGTGCCACTTGTACATACACTGAAGAAAAGAAAAATCAAATCCACACAGGCTGCGAGAGGAAAACGCTGCAGTCTAAGCCAGAAGAACAATGCTGTTAACAACAGAAAAAAAAAAAAAAAAAAAAAAGGATTTGGGCCCTTGTCACATATGGACTCATGAAGTGGAACAGTGCTCACCTGAGACTTCTCTCTGCATCTGTCCCGACCTCACCGCTGCCTGTTTTTATGATATTCGATGTTGTGCACACATGACTGACTCCGAGCAGCATTTGGAACACTGCACAGGCAAATCAAATATTCACACAGTATGTAGACAGAGTCCGCTTAATCAACTGCATGCCTCCTGGATTACATTCAGTTACATCACATATATGGAAATGTAGTCGTGCATTTTGTATCTCCGCATGTCATCAAACACATTATCTTTGTAGCAGAACAAAGAGCCTCCACATAAAAGAAACTAGCTACCGGCTAACGAGACCATTACTGGCTTCAGGACACAAATTATCTCCTGTAGCTTTATGCTACCACACTGCTTCTTGACTCAGTTACACAACATACTAATAATGACTTGCTGACTGTATGAGTAGTGTAGATTATGACCTTAAAATGTAATGAGAAACCATAGAACACCTGGATGACATTGGACGCTCACAACAACATTAAACTGCGGCAGGCGGCTTTAGCTCATTTAATTTCTGACAGCTTTATGTGCTGAATGAAACGTGTCGGAAAGCCGGCGGCCACAAAGAAAGGCGCAATCTGTTGAAGGATTTGTCAGCCCTGCCCTCAGAGGTGACTGAAAACAAACAGATGCCAATACAGGGAGGCTAAAGTCCAACTAATACCTCATGGTCAAACAGCCAAGCAACCATACATTAAGCTATCTGCTGAAGGTCGCCCGTTAGCTTCTGAAAAATATAAAACCACAGGGAAAGTATCCTGCTGTCAGAGCAGCTTTTTCAACTCCTGTTGTCATGTTAGCAAACGTGAGATTAATCAATAATTAAACCATCCATGTTCTTTAGTTACCCGTCCAGCCCCTTGGCACTGTGTACATTTATACCTGTTGAAAGAGGCAGATACAAAAAAAGGTGTTTAAAAGGACGCGGCACTGAGATGGAGAAATGAGAGGCAGGAAGGGGGTCACCTCCTGTCGCTGAAAAACATAACCAGGCAGCCTCTATCGACGGGGTTCATGGGCGTCTCCTCCCTGTAGAGGTCACAGCGGACACAGACATGCTTCCACGGCTGATTCCCACACAAGGACAGGACAGGATGTACATGCGAGAGATAGACCAACACACCGATTAGCTCAAGTGATGAATATTAAATTAGGGCCCATAAATAGAACCATACATAATGGTGTGGTTCTGTTAAATTGTGTCATATTTGCAGATAGGCCTACTGAAAAAAAAACATTGTTAACAGCAAATAATGTGAAGCATTGTGGATTTTTTCATTGCAGAAATAATAACTTGGGAAAAAGTATTTAATGACAATAAATCATCAAAAAAAGGCAAGAAAATAGTATTTATAGATTTCTAGTTGATGAAGACTTTGGGAAAGCAACAAGAGAATAATCACTGTAGTCATTAGTTTGCAGATGAAACTAATGATCATTTGTTTGGATAAAAATTCTTAGATCACTTTTTTTTACCTACATAAACCCAAAGTCACTCCCATTTTAGTGTTTTTTTTTATAACTGACAACTAATCAAAAACGCAGCGGTATTCCACTAACTACTAAATATGAAAATCAAAGTAGCATGCTTGTATCGACACACACTCACAGGAGCGCTAATAAAGCAAAGCAAGCTCAAATCTGTGAACAAATCTTTTAACTTTTATTCATCCTGTAGTTCCATGTTTGCTGCATTTTAGCATTTTAGGAGGAAAAGATGGCGGGCGAGTGTTAACAGGGGACGTCTGTTCTGGTGTGACAGGCAGAAGGGGGGGGGGGGGGGGGAGGTCTTCTTCAGATGCTAGGCTACAAATCTATAAATAAACTCTGGATTCTCTGTTGGACACCTGACTGTGGCACTTACGATGCCTGAAATTATTGGCAACACTCTGGTTCATCTGTCTCCCAGACCCTCTCCTCCTCCTCCTCCTCTTATCATCCTCAGACGTAATTACAAGTCTTCATACAGTCCTCATAAGAACTGTTGTGTGGAGGATTTTATGAGAAGCAGCACTGCTGTGGGAGACTACATTTTGGTCAGTTAGGGACTGCATGAAAATGACTAGCCTTGCAGAAAGGGTCCGAAGAGAGTAGTCAAGACTTTATGAGCGATGAGGAGAGCTAACCTCCTTTCTTTTGTTGGCCTGCATTTGTTTTATTTCTGCCTTCCCAACCAAGATCTAATATATATACACACACACACACATATATATACACACACACTGCATATATGTGCACAAATGCCTATAAAAAGTACTGTAAAGTTATATTTACATGCGTCGCAAAAACTCAAGCCTATAAAATAATTCAAGTTCACCTTGACATGTTGGTCTCCGTTCTTTCTGTAGGTTGTGTTTATAACAATTTGTTCCACATCAGCTCTCAACTATGACAGATTGACAATGTTCACCATGTTCTATTTGCCCCAAATTTGGTAAAGTATGAAGTAATTTATTTTATTTATTTAGGTAAAATATTCTTTAAAAAAAAGTGGGTTGATTATTTTAATGACATGCATATTTCAATTATAGTGATACAAATTTAACCAATTAAATACATTTTTATTGTGTTGAGATATTCATGGGAGTGTTTTAAGATTTTTTTTTTTAAGACATTAAAAAAGGGTTTAACAAACATTACTTCAGGGTGGGCCTCTTTATCTCAAAAGGGAAACACAATTTCCGCCCCCTCCCTGTAATTTGTACACAGTCCCTTAGAGCCAGTTTCACCAGATTCCTGCTGTTCAATTTAGTATAAAGGAGGCCTTTTTGGATATGTTGTTGGACTGCTGCATGACTAGTTTTTTTAATTTCCGTGATGTAATAAAAATAATAAATTTAAAAACTGAAGTCTCACATTATCTCTACACATGTCTCCACAGCCGTCTCGTGCTACATACAAAAAATCCTCCCGGATAACCTTAATTTATTGACGTATTAAAGCTGAAGCATGTCAGCTATTCTTTACATTTGTGCAAATATAATTCCATAATCTGGTAATATTCCAGATATTATGGTGCCGTTACATAACGGAGCTCAGTATTGGGTGCCGTCTGTTATCCCAGCGATAGGAGGAGTGACGGAACAGTGAGGAAAAACAAAGCTGCTTCTCGTGGTCAGAGCAAAAAAAAAAAATACAGATAAAATGATGATTTATTACATATACTGGCTGAGATGGAGCAAAGGAAGCACTTCGACATTCCTGTGGCAACTAAATCTTAAAATAGAGCCTTCTGACACCAAGCCGTGATGCATTAAACCGCCAAATAAAAACATGATGTGAACAAGATGTTTAGGCCGAGTGCCTGGCACTACCTTCTGTCACAGCCTGCACACCGAGCACAGACCTGCCAGGTCATTAACAGAGTAACGTTTGACACTCAGGTACAGTCAGTCGAGAGACTCTTCACAAGACAACCATTCCTCCAGGTCATTATTAGTCCATTAGATAATTAGCTTGCTCCAGCACGCATCAGTGAGTGCAGCATGACTCGACTGCGACTCAGCCATTCTCGCAAACATGACAACAATATCACGAGTCGCCTTGTGGAAAAATCTCTACAATGAACGCATTTTTTTAAAAAATATATTTTTTAAAAGCAGCAAGAGGCTGGTCGAAACAAAACACATTATCCTCTTGAGTCTTGATGGGTCAATACATTCACATGTTCAAACATCATATGTACAAGCGCTCACATGTTCATGTAAGCACTTATACACACATGCAATTTCACCTGCATGAGCACACCCACATACCTATACACTTCTACTTTTAGCATTAATTCCCCTCAGCTTTTATGCTGCGAGAGTGTTTTTCGAGGTTGGAGCGGTGAGGCTGCTGAAAGAGGCCAAAGCAGGTGGACCAGAAGAGGCTTGGTTCAATAACCTAAAGGGGACACCACTGTGAAAGTATATGCATTCAGCTGTGTACGGGAATAGGTAAACAAGTCCCTCGGGTGGGGGGGGGAAACAGATCTGCAACAACAGAGAGCAGAGCTACCTGGCTAATGTGAGGGTTTAAAACTGGTGTAATGTCCTTTAAGGGATCAGATATCTTTAAAAAAAATAAAAAATAAAATACACCAAGCAGAATTAAAGTTTGTGACAAAAATGCAGCAAATAGAATATAATGTATGTGATATATTTGCACATTGCACAGCAGGATGTCTATACATGCTGAAATCAACCACACACACAGAGATAAGCAGAAGTACTACTTAAAAAACAGACGCATGAGAAGGAGTAAGAAGAGTCGACACACATTACCATCTTTCCCCAAACTGTGGTGATCACAGTTGACTGGAATTTTAGAAAAGCAGGACTAGAAAAATGCGTCACAGATAAAAAAAAAGAACAGAATGTGAATAAATATACATAAAGAGGTCATGTTTGTTAGAGCTGCACTGCGCAGAACCAGAGTATCCTATGCAGGTGCTTTAGCCTGCTCTCGCCTCTCTCTCTCTCTCTCTCTCTCTCTCTCTCTCTCTCTCTCTCTCTCTGCTGCATTGTTTCAGGCACTGGCATGCAAGCAGGAAGCAAACCGAGGTCAGTTTCCATTATGCACAGCAGCCTAATCCCTGCTTGTGTAATTCCCTTTAAAATAGGCTCCTTCTGGTGTTTCCCTGGAGTTGAACAAGCCTGCATTCCCATTTGGGACTGGTCGCTTCATGCTGGCAGATTTACACCTCATTCTGCAGCCAAAGTTCCCCCCCAAAAAAAAGAACACCTAAAAGAATTAATCCCCTTCTTTGCCTCAAATCCTGGCCTTTCCCTGAACTTGCTAATAAACATTTACACAGAAAATAAAACACTGCAGCATGTGTAGGATTACCTTCAATTCCTTAACACCTATATTATGACTCATGCCCAACATGCAGCATGTTCAGCTTCTTGCCTTTGTGCAGGTTAGAGCCGTATCTAAAACTTCTAGAATCAAATCCTGTCAGATTAACACATTGTAGAAACTGTGCTAAAACCTCTTTTGTTGTTAACGTCTGCTTTCCGCACCGTTGTCTGCATGCACCCAGGCCAATTAGGTGGGAGGTTTCAATCTATGGCATTAGCCGCATCTTTATTAAAAGCGAATGATTCCTCCTACAGGACATTAGCCACGCCGCGCTGCCCCCTCTCCAATATTCTGTGCTGCATAGTTGGCATCAGTTTGTCCCACATGGGGAGGGGTAACATATGAGGGAGCATAATCTAATATTCTGTGTCCCCGAGTAAACCTCAAGTCTTTTCCTCAGCAGACACGCATCTCCTCGCACAGCCTGGCGGAGCTCGCAGTAAAACATGGGAACACGAATAGAAAACACTGTTGTTCCGGAGGTTTTGTAACTTGTCAGATTTAGGTGCTAAATTAGAGCACATGTGTCATCCGTCATGGGACCGGGGAAAGCGTCTCAGGGGTGGTATGACTCAAAGTCTGCATGTGACTGTTGAGTAAGGAATAATCAGAGGTTATATGGGACTCTTGTGCTGCACTCTTTTGTAAATTACAGGCACGTATTATAGTCGAGCAGGAGCATAAAAAAACAGTTTGGACAGCACCTTGTGCTTCCCTGAGAGTTACGGCCAATAAAAGAGGCACTCGTGATGAATGGTGCCCTCGCAGCACAAGTCTCAGGACAAGCAGCACAACATTAGCACCCAGTGAAGCCCCATGAAGGGCTCCCTTGCTGATCACAGAAATAATGATGAGGGGAAGGCAGGGAGACAAATGCATGCCGAGTCTAATCTATGCAGCCCACAAACAGCGGCTTAATTAAACAGCGCTTCAGATGTTGCACACACTCAGCATAAAACCAAAAGCCTCCCAATAATAATTCTCATCCAATCAAGGCCGGGTCCATCAACGGCAAGAGATTCCCCCCTGAAGGAGCTGCACACCGCCAGTGCCATCACTGCTGCATCTTCAGCTCTGGACAAACAACTGCTCAGAGAATCGGGAAGAACACACAAATGAGAAACTGGGAGACTTCCACGTCCATCAACATGGGAACTTGGGAAATGTGGAGTTTGTCCTTCCACTTTCAAAGTCGACCAGCTGAAAGTCTTACTCATATTCTCTCTTGAAAAACAAAAACATTTTACTAATGCTCACATCTTACATAAAGTGTGATTTTGTTCTGTCTGGATTAGGAATGCTGGCAATCTCCGGTCCCAAAATAAGCAAAGACTATGAACTGATTTTCTCCATTAGATTAAAAAAAAAAAAAAAAAAAAGACATTAAAAATATGTCTGTTCCTTTTAATTTTGTTAAGAAGCACATTTGCGTACTGATGCAAGGATTGAAGTTTAGCTGTTGAGCCCAAGTGACAGCAGTCTGTAAATATGTGTGTCCCACATTGGGACAGCTTTATGTAATATGTGTTCTTTGGTAATGCGCCTCATGTACAGAAGCGGACGGCCCAGGTTCAAATTCAGCCTGTGGCTCATTTCCCGCATATCATTCCCCTCTCTCTCTCTCTCTCTCTCTATTTGATTTCCGTCCCATCTCTAAAATAAAAAGGCAAAAAATACATCTTTAAAAAAAAAAGACAGCCGGGCTTTGCTCTGGCCTCCTGCGAGGTGTTTTTCTGCCCTTACTTTTAACGTTGGAAAGAGCGGTCAGAGGGAAGGTGTCGGACAAAGTGTTTAGATACATGCTGCCGAAACAGCTTTATTTATATTTTCCAAAGAAAAGATTCTTGACAAGTGATACATTCGATGGTTAAAAGAGAGCAGGATGAGAGGTTTTGTTTGAAAACACAACTTTCATGTGTACAGGGCAAAAAAATCAGTTAAGAGATTAAAAAAAAGATACAGTTTTTGAAAAGGAGGCGGCTAAATCGACACAATCAGAAGTCCCTCTTGGGAGCTTTAAATAAGCCTTGTTACTGCGGAAGACGAAACCAAGTCTGGCAACAAGCTGGGTCCCAAAATATTCACTGACTTTCTGGGGTTCTGTTTTGCGTATGAGGTAGAGCCCGACCGAATAATCGGCCAGCGATATTATCAGCTGATATTAGCTTATCCAGTGTCAGTATCGGCTAATTTATCAGATATGCGCTGATATTACTCGATTTATTCACCAGTCAAAGAGCATTTGAGTTTCATTGTATTAATCCATCAGTTCTCTGTCACCAGCAGAGTATGTTAAATGGATTACAAGTTCCAGAGTGACCATCTTGTCTTCCTTATACTGAGTATCTTTTCTACAAGTGTTTGATAACTGCATCTGAAAGATCAACGCAATAAATGTATATCTATCTCTACAAATCGGACATGGATCTAAAAAATATGTCGGCCGATATATCGGTATCAGATTTTGTTCTCTCCCCATTATCGATATAGGCCCCTAAAAAAATCCCATGTCGGTCTGGCCCTTTTTTTCAGAATATTCTGATAAGCATGAGAAAACACTGAGTGCATGTTAGCTGTTGAACAGATAAAATAGATCCCTATGACATCAGCAACAACTAATCTAGGTTGACAGTTCCGGTTTTTACACACAGTACGGTCAAATAATATTTTTTTTTTTTCCTCTTTGCAAAGCTTTACACAGCATTTCTTAAATCTCAACATCCAGAGTCTGTGAGTGCAAAGCCATAGTCCAGAAATTCTCAAAACAAAAAAGCCTAAACTAAATTTCAGTTTTCTTTAAATCAAATCCACGAGTCATGTGACGGATAAAGCTCCTTGTGTGATTTTAACTGACCAAAAAAAATAATCAGCTTATTATGAAACGTTGCATGAATTGAGTCCAAATGTGTTAATGCTTATTGAGTGATTTCTCATATGACCCACATAAAAACTCCTAGAACACGATCAACCCTCCCGAGAACAAGTACATGTGTCGTACACATGGGGAGAACAGGTGCAAATAAAAAAAAGAGAATATGTTTTCAGGTTTAAATTATTTGTTGAAGTATTTTATTAATGTAAATGCAAATAGTAAAAAAAAAAATCCTTTGCCTCTTCATAACAGTCTTTAATAACGGCCAGTGTCAGCTGACATGTCTGAAGTCTTAAACTACAACAGGATTATTCACGAGACCCAAGAACTAAAGAGTCATATGACCAGCTCCCACTGACCAGCAGCACAGAGGGGGTGATACAAAGGAGGACCAGAGCCGGTGAGGAATGTGTTGAAGGTGAAGTACAGCCTGGAGCCTTCACTGACAAAGACATTTGAATGAAAAAAAAAAAAAAAAAGAAAAAAGAACGTAATCCTGGAGGATAAGAGGGAAAACTTTCAGCACATAATCTTGTCATTTGGCGCTCATTTTCAAAAAAAAGGGACTGGGACTCCGGAGAAGTTTGCATTTGAAATGGCCACAATGCTGAATTACTCATAGTAGCTCAACAATCATTCATGTGTCCCCTCTTTTTCTTTAAATGACAAAGCAGTTGACAGCAGCAGTGAGTCAGTGGACCCTGAGGGAATCTGTCACTTGTGTTGCTGCTAAAAAAAATGTTTTTAAAAATGTACATGTTCAAATCACTTCCTAAATGATCTGCCCCCCTGGTGTCGTCCTCCGTGTGCTAGTCAACACAAACACTAATACATGTCCCAATGTTGAGCTGCATCACACTTAACCAAATGATTACTCAACCCAGTAAGGAAAGAAAATAGACATTTAAGTCCTGATAAATTTCCACTTTATGACTTCGGATTTGGAGGTTGTTGTTTGTTTGTTTTTTTTTAATTCAAAACAATTTTTCCCTAAAAGTCAAAAGTACAATCAAGGAGTAAAGCCACAATTAAAACAGGAGTAATACACCTTGTGAATCTGGAAAAATGACCACTTGCTGAACAGTGGGATGAAGAAAACCATACAAAACATATAATACCTCTCATGTTATCTTCATTATTTGAATACCTCAGATAAGAGATCATGATTATTTTATTCTGTTACTGAGTCTTTTTTAAATCAACTTAAATTTGTCTGTAGCGGTGCCGGATAGCCTAGCGGTTATGTCTAGCGCCCCATGTGCAGAGAGGCTATGTCGCAGCAGCCATAGGTTCAAATCAGACCTCGGCCCTTTGCTGGACATCATCCCCCCCCCCCCCCACCCCACCCCCAAAGTTAAAAAAAATGGCAAAAATGGCCCAAAAAATATGTTTACAACTTGTATTTGACTGCTATATTGCTCTTCGCCCAGATTCTTGTGAGTTTATGTTTTCCTTTCATGATTACCGTTTCTGCGTGATATATTTACTTCAATGTACTTCACAGCAGCAGACAGTATCCTGAAATGGCCTCATGGGACTAAACCCCTGACCCCGGCAGCTCTTGCTTCTTCCCCACAGGGTCACGCCGCAGGAACACTCAGAGCTGAAGTCAAGTCGGAGGAAATTCAAATGACATGCAAATGTAAAACAAAGGCACACAAATGCTTTGTCCATGTGCTTGTGCACCTTTTCAAATCAGTTCTCTCCCGAGAAAGTCAGCTTTGATGTTTCTGGCAGGAGGTGCGGATGTCAGCAGTGTGAGTGGATCCGTCAGCATACAGTCCAGAATAACTAATTATAGAGAACGCTGCTTTCCTTTCGAGCTGCTGTAACATAATCAATACTGCAGCCTTTTAATAGCTCTCTCAGTGCTTATTACAGAGAAGTGATCCAAACTGAGTCAGAACAATAGTGGCCCGACCAGGAGGTGAATTAAAGCAGCATCAATCCAAAAAGCTTCACAACTAATGGCTGTTACTTTGACTTTTTCCATGCATTTTAATTAAAGTTCTGTTGTTGTTGTTGTTTCTTCGTCAGAGTTGACCCAAAGTCATCTATTGATCTTCAGACTGTTATCGCCGTGCCGTGTGCATTAATTGGCAGATTCTGAGCTTTGTGCGCAAAGATCAAGATAAACAAATCTTTTAAGAATCTAAATTGTATTTGAAAAGATTTTCCTGTCTTAAAAGGTCTTAGTAAAGACTTCATTTGTCTTTGTCTCCTTTTATTTGCACACGATCTGGACTGCATAGCATTAGTGTCAAATTACTTATTTGATGGAGAGTTAATTGGTTTCATTGTCACCTCATTGTGTTGTTGTGGCTAATGTGTTAGCTAACAGTAGCTGGTTTTCATCTCCAGCAGACATCAAACAACATGAGAATTTAATTGTGTCCTCTTCAGAGAGTTATGTTGGACATTAACTCCGCCTTTAAATTGTTTTTGTTCCCTAAACAGAACTTTTCAAAGGAATTATCTGGACTTTTTGCATCAAATGCTGTGCTTCAAATTACCAGCTGCCGTTGCGTGACAGGGTTGGCATGCAGTAGCATTTTAGGACTTTTTTGCTTGGATAAAAACACTGTAGTCACCTTTCTGTGTGGCAATTCAACTGGTGAGAGCAATGACGGTGAAAACATTTGAAAAAAACAAGTTGCATAAGGGAACCAAAACAACACACCAAAAGATACTAAAGCACTTTTTGGAACAGAAGTGAGCTGCAGAATCCGTTGAAAACTCTTGTGTTGGTTCATCACTATGAGCAAAGCTTTTCAAACGACAGTCATTTAATGCATTGTAGTTAAAAAAAAGAAAAAAGAAAAAAGAAAAAAGAAAAAAGGGTGAATGGAGAAACAGCAATCTCATTAGCATACCTGGCGATGAACAGTTCTTAGGCTCCGTTTCATTCTCTAGTGCCGAGGCCATTAGCCGTCTTCCCCAGTGCTCAGTATCCGGATATCCCTCCACTATCATGCCATGGCCTGCAAAAGAACACAAAAACACACAATCATCAAATAAAAATATCTTTGAGCTATGGAGAAATTTTACAGCATACATAATTCCTGAGGTTAATGCTGAAGATCAGCTGCAGCAAATCTAAAAGCTTTTTTTTTTTTTTTTTGCTGCAGGGAAACCTGGAAACTCAGTTTTCAACGATTATCGTCGCTCTTGTACCCAAAATAAAATAATGATCACAGTCATTCCTGTAGATTAGTTTCCCTCTCTGTGATCCTGTAGAGAGGAACTTTTTTAAGTTTAAGACATCAAACATACATCAACATACAGCTGCTGATGTGCAATTATGGTTTTTTTTGAGAAGCAAACAAGTTGAAATTTTCATTAAACTGCTCTTAAGCCGCCGTAATGAGGACATGCAGTCCCAAATCTCTTACATAAAATCAGTCAAAACAAGCTGTGGACCACTTTTTAAAAAAAGCATCTCAATATCGACTCGTGTCTGAATTCAGAGGCTGTCTTATTGTTCATCGGCAGACAAACTGTCTGCCTTTTCATTCTTGCGTAACAGGGGTGGAAGACATTCATGCAGCAGTTGACTCACATGATCTCAGCGCTGGTTCATGTCACCCTCACCATGTGAGTGAGTGTCTCCCTATGAGCACTCCTGATTTCCATTCTGGTGACAACTTTGAGGAAGTGATGGTTAACAACAAAGGAGGTCAACACAGCAATTTAAGAGTTACAAATTGAACCATATCTTTCTCTTAACAGTGCAAAGACATTAAGGGACATTCCCGGGCATAAAACATCTATATATATCGAATATATAAGACCTTGAGTAAGGAATACACCAATATTATTTTACTTAAACTGGTATGTTGCAATGCAGACGTGCTCACCCCTCATATTTAGTTTAGAAACTTCTTTGATCTGAAGTTGTCGGTTAGAGTCTAAAAGAAAATGACAGGAAGTACTTTTAAATGCCCTACAATTTGTGAATTAAGGCCATAGGAGGCTTGCTTTGGTGTTATGTGGAAGTCCAAAAGAACTGCAGATCCTCGAGTGTCCAATTGAGACAGGCTCTAAAAGCCCCCAAAGTCCCATTCACAGCGAAGGCAAGACGTTGTGCATAATTAGTCGTGTGACTGTACATTGTAGCCGTTTGCCATGAGGATCAAGCCTTCCCTCCACTCTACCTCTTTCCCCGTTACTATGGCCAAAAGTGAAAATTGTGACAGCCTTTTCAATGTGGCGACCGCCATCGTTCAATTTCAACAACCTGTTTCAGAAACCAAAAGGGTGACATCACCGAGACTAGTTCCATGTGTTATGCAGTCTATGGTTTCATACAACCAATCGTCAGAATAATATCAGAGTCACCAAAGACAACCAGAAAAGGCCCACATGTTCACATTCACTAATTGTAATGATTAAAAGACTCCTCAAGAATTGACAGAATATTTCATTCATTTACTGATTATTATGTTATAATTTACTGACTTAATTTCAGACAAGTTACATGTTCCTTTGGCTGTAATTTCAAGCAGTCATTTCTCATTTCTTTGATTGCCTGAGGAAAGCAAACACACGGTATCACATTATCAGCCTGAGCGTTGTTTTGATGGATCAGTTACCAAGCAGCAGGCTGTTTACACAAACAGCCGACACGCACCATCCAACAAACTGAAGCAGACCATTCACTTTGCTTTTAGCTGTGTTTAAATGTCAGCCTGTTAATCTGCTAAAACCCTCCACAGCTGTACTTGTTGCCTTCTTTTTTCTTTTTTTTTTGTCTCAGGCTGTATTGTGTGACTGGGAACAATGATGTTGAGAGAAATGGGACTAATTGAGGTATTTAAATGATGGGAAATTAAATTGTGCTGAATGACACTTAAATGATCTCTACAGCCAACAGGAGATGTAAAGTCTGTTGTGGGTTACATACTTCAAGAAGCAATATTTAAGATATCTACTCAATTTAATCATAAAATTACCTTATTATATCATCTGACATTGAGGAAATGTGCTCAGTTAAGCTAAGCTTCTCTGACAGCAATGCAGCAGCCAGTATGTCCTCCTACGTTTTGATTCCGGTCCGTAATGGTTTGATTTGATTTTGTTTTGACCAGAAAAGTAGACGATTTTAAGGCACTTCAACACGGCCGTTTGAACACCTCTCGGTTGCCAGTTAATCGGCAAACCAACAAGTGTTGCAGTGATGTAGGCTGGCAAGCGAACTGGTTCACATTACTGATTGTACCCGACCTATAAAAGCCTCTAAATTTTCTTAAAGGCTCCACGAGCAGAAACATGGTAAAACTAGGATCTATATTGGAGATGCTTTAGCAAAATTGAGGGAGGTTAGAATGCAGATAGGTTGCAGATCTGATGCAGAGCTAAACACTGAAGCTTCTTTGTCTGCAACATGGCAACCTGCGTGCACACCAACTCCAAGGAGGTGGGGGAGCCGGGGGAGACAGCTCTCTCCAATGTTTTTAATTTAAACTGCAATACCCATTTTAAACCTGTGATGGGCAATAAAAAAAACATAACACAGGAGATACGGGTGCCAGAGAAACCAAAGGTCAAGGTCAACTTACAGTCCCAAGGTCACTTTGTGTTGTGTACGTGATATAACTCACTTACGTAACTTTACTGATGTAACAAGCAAGCCGATTTTACCCCTAACAACAATTATATTCTAAATCCTTTTGGTGCCTTCACCTGAACAAACTGATAATTTCACAACATCACCCACATGTTTGTCTGGTATTATGCATGTGTCAGTTCAAAGATTTATTGCCTGCTATCGGTAGGTGTTAATTTTGGACACATGTGGGCAGTACATGGTAACCCTAAATCGATGCATGTGGTTTAATGGTTTGTGGGACTTTTTTTGGGCGGGGGGGGGGGGGTCCTATGATTTTATTTGGCACTGCACATACTCTCCCATGTTCCTGTTTGCCATTTCCTGGAGACATCTACCTGTACCTGATGGTAGTTTTGATGCTCATGACACAGAAAGGTCTTCATTAAATGCCTTTCAATCCTGTACGGTCGGACAGCCTGGCGATCAGCAGGCGCTGGACCAACAGACTGTTCATGAGGCAACTGCAGCTGCTTCCCACAGCTCTCCAATCCACGACACAGAGGCCTGCAGTCATCGCTCCAACCTGTTTATCCTCACTAACCAGCTATCTTTCACTCCTCTGCTGACTCTGGTCTCCAATTTTCTGTGTGTCATTTAGTGACACAATAAAACACTGTCCAATCTAATCGCAGGGGAAAGACACTGATGCCAATTTTTTTTTTTTTTTTTTTTTTTAAACACAAACATGTGGACGCTTTGCCAGGAGATGATCACTGTGGTCACACTGTGCAATAAAAAGAGTCATGCGTTGGGCACAGGGGCTCATATTTCACATTAACACAACAAACTGGTTGGACAGAGCGGGTTATTGCGATGTTTTGGAAAACAGTCCCTGACTTCATAAAAGATCTAAATCAAAGAGCTACACCGAGGCCTAATTGAAATTTCTTCAACTAGTTATGTGTGGAATCTTTTGACCACAGCAATGAAATTCTGTGTTTTTCAAACAGGATCTTTTTTGTTTCCTGGACAATCAAATAAACCAGGACGAGTGTGTTTGTCTTCATGCATATAACTGGGCTGTTTGTTGTACTGCGCCCCCCCCCCCCCCCCGCCGGCTGCCAAGCATGTGAAAGGGGGAAAAAAAAAAATGAGGACATGATTGTGTCAGTGGACTTCTAGGCAGGCTGGAGGTAAAATAAGGGCTGCAGTCATCTGTGGGCATGACTCACTTTGATTAAGCATCTTATTCCCCATGTTTAATGACCGCAGTGTTTCGAGTTCACAAAGAATTTGGTGGTTTTTAAATAACCCTATAGTTCACCTCAGGTTGTTTATCAGTAAGAAATCTGCTATGTGGATGAATATCAGAGGAGTTTTGCGGATTTAAACCTGCCAAGGATCCCGTGATTTAACTTTGTGTTGATTTGGATTTTTTTCGATTTCAAGGGTGATTAATTTCTAGAGCCACAGCAATATGGGAATTTTTTGAGATCGATACTGATTTAAGAGGGCTAAAACTCACATTATGGAAACTGTGGCCAATGAGGAGGAGTTTCTGATCTGGAATGAAAGTAAGACTTTCTCTGAAGATTGCGCACCAACTAGACATTTCAAAGATACAGCTAAAGGAAAACCAAAAATATTCAAAGGCTACTTCCTTGAATAAGCTCAAGATAATATCATTGTGATTCTTTTGTTTTTTAATATGCCAAAGCCAGATTTACAAGAATTAAGTCATAATTATTACCACAATTTCCCAGTTTGGGATCAATAAAGTAATTCTATTCTTTAAATTAACAAACTTAATGTTGTTATTTTAGTCTATAGTTTTCCTGTTCGAAAATGACAAACATGGAGCATCTTGTGAAGTTATACTTTACTAAAGGTTCCACTAATAAGGAAATAAACTAATTCATTGTGTAGTCTGTAAAAAACAGTTTGACAGAAATATCTGATTAGTTGTGTTGGGGCTTTCAACCTCTCATAATAATAATTTACATAACCTACTTCAAATTGATTTACAAATTTAATCTTGTAAATTTACAAGTTTGAGCTTGAAATTTTGATTTTTTTTTTTTCTTTAAGATGGTCCGAGATCTCTGTCGTAAATCCCCATTTCATATGTTAATGAATGTAAAACTTCAGGCTGGGAAGCTCGTAATATATTAACAATTGGGGTCACTTAAAGGTTTGACAACTTGTATAGCATGATATTTGTTTGAACAGTTTGAGTGACACTATGTTTATTTCATAGCAAATAAGCTTTTGAGGCCAGGTTCTTCTTCCTATGTTTGCTGTAAGTCACAAAATCAGTGCAACTCGAGAGAACACTTGTTATGAATTGGCGTTATACAAATAATGATTTTTTTGCATGATCGCTGAAAGTGGCTCGCACAACAATCGCAACATTTAGTTTGTTAATCGTTGTTTTGATCAAGAAATAATCAGTTGTCAACTACTCTTCCATGTTCAGATTTTAAAACTTTGACAACAAACATCTGAAGTAAAAAGGATATGTTGTATTTTCTGATGTTTTGTGGGCCAAGTTGTGAATCAAAAAAAGGAAAACGGGCAGATTTAAGTTAGGAAAAATCATTCATCATAAGCTACAGCCAATATAAAAAGAGAACATTCAACATCAGTGTTTTAGCCGTAGTTGAAGATCACATGTGTGCCTCAAGCTTTCTTACATCTGACAGTGTTTACATTGTTTGATACACACGTGGCATAAAGCCAACATGAAAACATATTCCATAACTGAAGTGCAAAGAAATGCAACATTATAGGCACTACATGGCCTGTAAACAAATAAATGACTAATGGGATAAAAAGGTTGTGAGTAGATCTCTATACTGAGCGGCAGAGGGAGGGAGGAATGTGTGAGCAACAACAGCACAGTGGTAATGCCATCCTCCTGGTCTGCTCAGCAGGAGGATGGACCAAGGACAAGCATTCATCAATCCTCCTGTGCGGTGAGCATGGCTCTCCTTAGAATAGTATTCACCTTTCTGCTGCCAAAAACATCTCCAGCCCCCCCCTCCTCCTCCTCCTCCTCCTCCTCCTCCTCCTCCCTGTTTCGTCAGCCTGCTGCAGCTACCTGTCAGAGCCGAGCCCTGCCCTGCTTCTCAAAGACACCTGTTCTTCTCCCTCATGCAAAGCACCATCACACACACACACACACACAAACTTAGCCCGATCAGCATGCATGACAGCATGTCATGCCCCACCCCTCTTTATGGAGATGTAACCCAGGAGTAGTACATCAAATCCCATCCATCTGGGCTGTTCAGCACATCAACACACCCACACACTGCTATCAATCAAATCGGTTATGCACACAGGGCGCAGGTTGTTTTTTTTTTGTTTTTTTTACACTGACATGACAAATGCTTGTTCCTGTAGTGATGGCTGAATGATGAGAAGGCCACGGATATTCAATTAGGTAGATCTGATTATGGTTGAGAGCTTTTGGTTCTTATGGATACGCACAGATTTTTTTTCCCCTCCCTCTCATGTGTGTCACCTTGAACTCCCACTATAAACACCACAACAACAACCACCACCACCGCTGCTGCTCCAGCTCCCCGCACATGGTCAGAGAGGCTGAAGCTCACGAGAAACAGCTTCTGTAAAATTCCCTCACATGACAATCACTGCGTGAGTCAGGCAAACTTGATTAAATGTGGAAAAAAAAAAAAAGAAAAAGGCAAGCCATTAGTAACCAGTGGTGGGTGGGTGTGAGTTGGAGGGGATGTGGGTTACTTTGGCTCCCAGTGGGTGCTTTTGGAGATAACAGATTTGCACTGGCATGTATGATATCACTCCAGGATAATCTTTTAAGCCTCTTGTTGTTTTTAATGTAATTAATAAAAGTCCTGATACATGTGTTGGCATGCTGACAGTCCCCAGAGCTAAATAATTCAACGCAGCTATACTAAGTGTTTGCAGATGGATGGATCCCAGGTCAGGGTCCGGGTCTTGGGTTCAGGGTTAGAGGCATTGAGAAGGGGGGGGGGGGGGGGGGGGATAACAGAGCCCCTCTTCTGCAGCCAAAAATGGTTTGTATACGCATGCAGCAAAATGTTTCCAAAATCCATGTTGACACTGTCTTATTGTTCCCTTCACATGAACTCCCCTGAGGCAGTGTTTCGTCTAGTTAACCTCTGATCCCGCTGCTGTGTCAGATATCATTCTTCACCAGCAAAATGTCAAGGTTGGTCGTTAGATTACATAACTGTGTGTGAGGCTGTGTGGGATGCTCTGCGTGTGTTGGCACGGGCCCGAGGTAAGAGTTTGGACGTGCCTGTGTGTGTGTGCATGCGCGTGGAAGGGTATGTTGTCTGGAGTGCGAGTGTGCGCGCGTGCCAGCATGCGGGCATCACGCATGATCAGCCATCTGAGTCGTTTGCTCAGCGCACACCTCGGGCATCAGCTATGAATATTGCAAGATTCAGCAAAGCATCCCCCAATGTTTACCCCACCACCTCCTCCACCCCAATTTAAATGATCATCAGTTGCCTCTGCGTAAAAACATCAACATCCCTCGATGACCATGCGGAACCTGGAAGCGTGATGCTGCTGCTGCTCGGGTGTGATTAAGGTGATCCAGTGTGCGCGATGTTGTGTGTGCGTGTGTGTGTGTGTGAAGCCCTGGGCCAGCAGCAGCGATCATGCCAGCATTAAAAAGCACGAGTCTGAGCTCCAGTGTGCTCTTACTGACGATGCGTCTGCTCCAAAAGCTAAAATAATGGGACAGATTTTGGAGGAGGGGGGGGGGGAAGCCAGACAAACCATGAACAGAATTGCATTCGTCTGGGGTTGGCTGGCTGGTTGGTGTGTGTGCATGTGGAGCATGAAGTGTGCGTGCGCCGTGATTATGAGCCTGCCTCTCAAATTAAAAACGTGCCGCTGCCACGGCGCGCACACTGCGGCATACACTGACAAACAGACGCATGTGTGCTCCAATATTTAGATCAAGATCAAAAACAAAACAAAAAAAAAAAAAAAAACGACCTGACCTTAACATGTGCATGTGAATTTACGACATCTCACACAGAGTTATTTGCTACATTTGGATGCAAACTGCACACTTCCATCTGAATGAGCTGGGCACCCCAGTCGGAGGCATCGCATGCATTTCGGACAGGACGATGGACCCTGTTTCTGCATGAACATAGACACGAATAAAACGGGTTGCTGCGATGCCCTTGACATTAAAGCGCATTTCCGCTACCAGTGCAAGCTACAGCTCTATACATTCTGAATCATATTGGCGGTGGTGCATGATTTGACTGCAGATTTCTTCCCCGTCTTCAGCTCCCCGTGCCCCGGTGCATCTCTCTCTCTCCCTCCCTCCCTCCCTCCCTCCCCTCCACACACACACACACACACTCACCTGTCTTGGTCAACAGCGCAGACATGCTCCACGCCACGAAGAGGACACTGCAGATGAAGCACACCTGCACGAAAAGCATCTCCCTCCTCTTGCGAACTTTAAATATCTTCGCGATTATTGTCTTTTTGGACGCGCTCACGGTGTCGGTGTCGTCCCGCTCCATGTTCGCAGCTCGGCCCGGCGGCCACTTTTGTTTTTTTGCGCCCTTGAGAGTCGAAAGAAAAGAAAAGAAAGAAAAATTAAAAAAAAAAAAAAAAAAAAGAACTGCCGCCCCGCTTCTGCCTCTTCTTCACACGGAGCACAGCCGGGATGTGGTCCTCATTTCAAGCCGTCCAGGGCGCCTATATGAAGAGTAGTGAAGCGGACAGTTTCTCCCCCTCCTTCTTGTCTCCGCCGCTAAGAAGACAAACTGGTACGCTGGGCAATGACACGGCGGTCAAATTCCGATATACGTCTCCAAATCAATTCAGTGCTCCTGAATTCGAAAGGTGAGTAGCTGACAGGCTCCCATTGCAATGTGCGCCCCGTCCCGTGAGGAAGGAAAAATAATAATCAGCTGCAATATCCTCAATCCGTGTAGTTTCTGTGTTTGGCATCAAATGCGTCAGTGTCCGGTCGTAAACATGGGATGGCTCAGCTGCGCCGTATCGCCGAATCCTCCACGCACCTGCGCCTGATAAGTGAAACCAATCTGTGTTCATCAAGGTTAATTGTTGGGATTCGGGCAGCAGTCGTGCCGCTCGCTTGGCTCGGGCGCCTCCCCCCTTCACGTGAATGCCTCCTCTGTGCAGAAGAAGAAGAAGAAAAAAAAAAAAAAAAAGAGAGAGCCGAGCTGGTTGGTGAGAGATCAGCTCCCTCTTTGCATCCAGCTGCTCTCTTACTATGCGTCCAATGAGACCGGGCCCCTTTAACTTTCCCGAGGAGCAAACAGCCAGTAGAAAAACATGCCTTTTTTTTTTTTTTTGTCTTCTTCTTTGGTTTCTCTGCTGTCCACTGTGAAACCCCCAGGACACCTGAAAATCTTCAGCCTTATTTATGCGTGGGATCAAATGTGAAAAGGTTGGAGTTATACTCTCAGAACACTCGAGTCCCACCACCACCACCACAGCTGCTATGTGTTATGAAGCCAAATCCAATATCTCTCTTGGTCCCTTTAATAACTCACCTGCTTTCCTCATACCATGCTCAATAATTGAGGTTATAGATCTTCAGGCTTGCGGGCAACAATCTGCGATGATGAAATGATTTCTGAGTGTCTAGAAGGTTTCTTTGAGTTTTTTGAAATGGCTTTTCATGAAAAACAGCTTCACACAAACACCGCTGTTTGACCATACTGCATAATGAGAGGGGACCTTTATGTGAGTGTGCCAGTAGTGAAATAAATGTGGGTAAAATATGCCCTGCAGAGAGTGTGACTATACTGGGCCAAACAATTACCATAATGAGGAAAAAAAAAAAATCAATTGTGCTGTAAATCAAGAAATGCATTTAACCTCACTTCTTAAGTGCTATGAATTTCCTACGACTGTACATGTCAGATTAAAATGCTGAGTGAGTTGGATTTAGCCCCAGCTACACTCGTAATTGTTGTTTGATAGTTGGCAGCCATAAAAATGTGTCAACTCTGCAGGCCAACTAAGGACTCTTGATATTTGGTGTTAGCTATAGTCACCTGGTACTTTGTGTCACAGGAAAGTTTCATTCCCTGGATGTCACCATGTATAGAAAGATCAATATGTCAATAGCTGTAGATGTTTCTGTAAGTAGCCAGTGTTTAACTACACTCTTAAGTTATCGTCTAGGTTATTCATCTTTCTTGTACTGACCATTAACTCTGACCACTAGATTCAATGTTGCAGCAGTGTTGGTTAGAATAGCCCTGGTACCCCGCCGTTTTCTATGATGCAGATCTAAACCGGTTTTAACCAGCTAATGTTGGCATAATTATGTCAATTCCAAATGTTGAACATGTAATGACTGGTCCGTTTAGTTAAATGTTGCTTCCTTTAAGAAAAATGTAGCGCTCCAGTTTTTCTTTTCTTCTTTAATCCTTATTTGTTCAAAACAACGAGACAATAGCTTGTGAGATTGTTGGGTTTTGTAACATGGATGTATTTGTGGCTGCTTGAGCATGGGAGGCAGGATTGTTGTTGGCATTTCAGCAAAGACTGTGTAGACTGTAGAGGTGAGCTTGTCTGCCGGTTTGTTTCCATTCTCCTGTCATTTGTTCTCTCACTGGAGACGGGGGCAAGCTAGCAAAGAATTAGCTAAGTTCGAGTAACTGTCTTAGTTAACAAATGAATAACTCCAGTCAACTATACCACAACACAGAGTCTCATTCCCTGTGTCTTAAAAGGCCGCCTTGCACTGACATAACTTTAACTAAACTTGTATAGTTTTAGCGACTTCATCGTTTTACAATCTCTCGCTCTGCAACATCTCGTCAAATGATGCTCACGTCAACAAGCAAACAAGATGGCGACCCCATTAAAGGCAAAGTCGAGGTTAACAGAGGAAAACAACAGTTCACAAACCAAACCAAAGCTTCTATGTGTAACCTTCCAAAACCCAAAGTGTATAAAATTCAGTGTTGTATTGATGGAGTTTTGGGTTGAAATATCTCTTGGCAGGTTGGGTATAATGTTTGGACATGTGGACAAAGCCAGCCTTGCTGTTTCCGGCCTTAACGCTATCTGTAACTTCTTATTCAACGGGCAGACATGGGAGGGGGGGGTTGATATTTTTGTCTAATTTTGGGGCAAAAAAAGGAAATGAACATAAATCTAAAATGACTCACTTTATTTAACCTTCAACACTTTACTGAAATATTTTCTTGAAATTACAACTGTGTCTCCGGGGACTTGCGAGGCTGCTTCTGCTGCCTCCGGGGGGGGGGGGGGCTGCTTGCGGGTCACCTTTGCTGCCAAGATAACAGACAGGAAAGCTGCCGCGCCCTTAGAGCAATCTACGCTCACAGATTGACAAGGCTGAAGCAGCATGTCAACTTTCTCAGCCACCACCGGTGCCCACTCAAGCAAAACCCCAGCTACATATAAGGGTCAAAGGCCAAACGCTCAGAAGAAATCTCTAGCAGACCAAGGTTATGTAAGATCAGGACTGTCCCTGTCTGTACAGTAGGAGGCAGACCAAGAAAAAAAAAAACTACCAAGCATCCAAGACTTTATGTGAAGGCTGCTAGTTAAGCGAAGGCGCTGCAGGTTATAAGTCAGCGCTCTCAGAATCTGTCGTCTTGTCTTTACCCTGCAGCTTCGATTTTTTTTTAAAAAATTTTTTGCATGAAAACACATAAACACATACACACATAGACATCAACATGTGTGACCTATGACCATGCCAAGGGATTAGTCCCCTCCAGGCCCCTGCCCGCACAGCAGGCAGGCAATTGGGGAGCAATGCCAGGGCCTGCTTACAGAGATTTAGCCACTGCTGTACACTCCCTGGCTTGGTGAAACATACACACATGGCCTCCTTTGCCGTCTGCAGGACCCAGAGAACGGCCCGGGGATCAGCAGCGGAGATAATATCCAGTGTGAAATGTGTTTTTTAGCTGCAGGGACACAGCGAGAGATCTGCTCTGTAGGAGTGTTTTAATGTGGGCAGGATGTCAAAAGGAGCAATCAGTGTAATGTAAATGTGTTGTTTGATATAAATGCCAAGCATGTGTCACGTCCTTGCACAAACAGATCACTAATGACTCGATGGCAAGGGTGTTAACAATGAACTGTGTGAGTGTTGCACAACAATTTGCCGTTTTGACTAAGCGTTGTTCATTTCGGCTCTAACACCATTATTGCTGCGATGATTCATGTGGTTTATTCACTGTTTAAATGCAGTGATAAAGATCTACGCTTGCAGGGCCATACGACCAAACAATGGCAATCTTTAAACAATGTATTGGACACATAAAAATCAACATGTAGGGATTTGTATATTCTCATTTGAACAATTCACTGTATTTGGATTCTCTTAATTCTTAAGATAATTAACAAGGCTTTGTGTCCGTACAGTCAATAGTTATAAACTGCTACTGTTTTGGTGGGTTATTTGGCAGATAAAAGTCTAAAACCTTATTTGCCCTGTTGGTAAATCGGTTTGAAGCACTCTCACAAGACATTGCAACACATCAACACAACAGGTATAAAAACAATACAGACACTATTCAGCAAATAAAGCTGTTAAGAAAAACGCAATGGTTTGTGTATGAGGTAAAAGCATGGATCTATTTTTAGTTCATGGAGGTTGGCAATAGTGTTGCCAACATGGCAACAGTTCAAATGCAGAGGTCAGGAGGTGGCATTTGATCTCTAACCAGGTCATTTTTGTGCTTCAACATGACCAAACATTAACCGTAAAGCATTTCAACATACTTGTGTGACTTGTTTTTCAACCGTCGTCTGTAACACTTTTGGGATGCACAGAAAAATAAATACTGTGCACATACTGTATGTGTTATTAGTTGCAAAAGTCTCAACTTAATACCTTAAATGACAAGTACATCAGAACATCAGCTAGGAGATTGAGAATTTACAAAGTTGTTTTTTAAAGGCGGCTACTACTGGGTCGGATTTCTATAAAGGAATTCATAACCTCCAATTTACGAACCAATCAGCTATCATCTGAAGACAATCTAGCCTCTGGGAGCGATGGCCAACTGCTTGTGTATCTCTCTGTCCCTTCCTTTTCCCTGCAGGTTGTTGTTTACAGTCCTGCTCTTGTGTTCATAATGGAGCTGGAGTTTAGAGGGGACGTCTAAGAGCAGATGATTGATGCTAAATCCACGTGCAATGATCGCCAATGAATGGTTCCAATATGACCGATGTGTTTTCCAGCGTGCAATCGAAGCCTGCTGCAATGCTGCTGGACACTTATTTACAGAAACCAGATCACTTTTCACACCCAACATTGAGTCCTACTTGAGTCCTAGTATGTAGAATCTGAAAATAGAGATAAAAAAAAAAAACATGCAAACAAAAAGACCTTTGTTTACATTTCCCCCCAGAACAGTAGTTAGTTAAAAGGATGCAGGTCGAGTTTTTTGCTAGAGAATTATGAACATGCATGCACAGAACAGGATCAGCAAAGAGATAAGATGTACAGGGGGACTGTGAGGGTATGAGTCACCACAAATAAAGGTCTCTGGGGCTGCTTTAAGCTGGAAGAATTGTTTCATGTGAACCTTGTGTTGATGTTTTTTTCCCCGCCGAGTCTCGTCTGTTCTCTTTTAACATCAGATAGAAAAGTTAACACCTTTGGGATCTTTGTAATTAAAATAACATTTGATAAAAAAAAAAAAAAAAAACTCTTGAGTGTAGCCTTAAGGTCTCTGTATTCAGATGGTACAAAGGGAGAAAAGGGCAGATGGAATACAGTATGTCCTTTCACAGCAGCCATACAGTGCTGGGATATCCCGTGTAAGTATAAGTGGGGCTGATTCTGCTGACGTGTGTTTGTGGTGGGTCGAGATGACAAGGTGACACCGAGCCAAAGAGGGAGGTGTGACACCGTCCATTAACGCACTGCTGGCAATGTAGCTAATATTTGACCAATTATCCAAAGCAAGTAAACAGATGGAGGGGGAAAAAAAATGCTCTGAACTCTTTCCCCCCCCACCCCCCTCTCAATCTGCCAACTTTTGCTGAGCCCATTTTAGCCAACGGCTGGTACTGACAGTACTGTACCAGCACGGTCTACATGCACACGCACAGGAAGTGTCTCTGGAGACCTGCTGATTTTGCTCCTTGCATAAGCTTCTCAGTCAGCTGCGGGAAAAAATAAAATATTAATCACAAGTGTTGAGCATTCTGTGGCAGCACTGCAGGTTTATTTGTATGCCTGCTCAGGTGTGAAGAGTAAACAGGGCAGAGAGGAGCAACATCGAGTGTAATCTGTGTATTCTGGAGGCAGCAGCCATCTCCTGCTCTCTCTTCATCTTCCAGGACATGAAAAATTACCCGCACAGCTGTCGACAACAAAAGTCGACTCAGTCAACCCGAGACAGCCAACATCAGCACCTAATGTTAAGATTCATATGGTGCCTTCTATACTGTAGGTACAAGAGAAACAGGGTTAGGTTCTCCAGAAAACAGCAAGTTGATGATTTAAGTATGTTTTACTCCTCCTGACTGTGAGTTGGCCAGGAAAGTGTTATTCTACATGCACATTTCTGGGAAGGGAATTTTAAATCACAAACAAGGTGTGGACAACTGTGTTAGCTAGCTTAGAGATTCTATTTGATAATGGGGGCAGGACATTCATATTCAACAGTGTTTCATTGTGGCAGAAATAAAGTACGCCAACAAAAGGGGGATTTGTCGTCAGCGTACTTAGATGTTTCCAGGTAATGAAAATCTCTTAAACTTTATGAGAATCTCCTTTCCGGTGATTATGATGTTTTTGTTCTGATATTGTTGGATCAGGTATGTAGATGGAAATCAGTTCCAGATATATGCTTTATCAAGCGTTAAAAAAAAAAAAAAAAAAAAAAAAAAAAGCACAACACCTTGGCTGCAGGGAAGCCAAAAGATTTAAAGCTCCCCCAACTGACTGGCTGCATTAAAATCATAAACCCCGCCTCCTCCATCTTCACAGATGGGACATGATAAAAACCATAAAATCTGTGGTGATAGTTAATTATTATTGGGGCTGATTTGTGTTCCAATCATCTTTTCCCTGAGACGTTTCTTCTCGTTTAGTGATTTAATGCTACAGAAAGGTATAAAATGTGATGAATGACCGCTCAGTTGACAAGTGTGGCTCCTGTTGTGCTGTGTGCATTGAAGTAGCAGAGCAGAGGAGAAACAGAGAGATGGAAAGGTAACAAACAATAACACCAGTCGTTGAAATCTCCATAAGATCTCTTCCAGCTGATCCCTACTGAGTAGGTCAAGCCAGCTACCCCCACAATGTTAATTTTGGCTTCATCATCGTTCAACGGGAGGAGTTTGGGGCATATTGTGCCCGGTTAGGACTGGAGCAATGTTGATAGGCTGATAGATAGTACATTTTAATAAAGTTGTCTTGGGGTGGTTGTTTTGGGGTTGTCACCCCTCCCCACCGGATCGTTGGTTGACAGCCTGCCAGAACACTTGTTATGAGTTGACGCTATACAAATAAATTGAATACATTTGTTATTACCATTTGTAATTACTACTAGCTATATTTAAAAAATATATATATAATGGACACTTATTCATAATTAAATGAAATCTGTTAGCCGTAAAGACACTGCCTTTTCAAATCATATTTTATTTACCACTGCCTTCTTATTTGTAGCTGCCGTGGCTGGATACCACTACAATGAAAGGCCCATATTGGCAGACTGATACATGGGTTGAGTTCTGGTGGAAAGCTCTTGGTGTTTTTAGGCTATTGTTTTAGGGCAAGAATGTTCGTTCATACTCATTGATTTTGTCCACTCCCTGTCACTTAACACGTTAATGTAGGCTCAAATTAAAGTAAATATTATTCTGTTATTGTAAGAGAACTGTCTCTTCAACACTTCCGCTGTAAAATCTCAACACTTATTATGCTAATTGGGCCTCAAGCTGTTACTGCTTTTCATTATTCTGATGACAAACTCCACAAACAGTTCTCCTAACTCTTTTTTTTTTAACTAGCTAACCTTCCTCCTTCAAACTGCCACTGCTCCATCAAAACATCACCTTCATCCCCCTGGGCATGAGACATCCATTTTACTCTTTGTGATGGTTTTATTCATTTGAGCATGAGCATCAGGGCTGTGTGAGATTGGATGATCTCACACAGCCCTGCTCTGCTGCATAACAACAGACAGGCTGGGGGGGATAGACCATATCTGAGAGAGACTTACCCTTTTGTAATGAGCTGCAGACAAATAACTTCATTATTCTTTTGTCTGCAGAGAAGAAAAATGGAAGGGTTAGGCAGGCAAAAGCAACCCTTTCTCCTTGCAAAAAAAGAGTTAAGAATTCTGTTTAAGGCAACCACAGAGGTTATTCCCAGCAGAAACATGGATCCAATTCATTCTGGGATGATAGCATCAGAGTTTAAGAGACAAGGCTACAAAGTCTGTATTAATGCAGGCAGCAGTGCTCTGAAACCAGAGGGCGAGTTGAGGGTGAGTTCTTTCTCTCCATTCACTGTGAGCTGCAGTTGGAGGGGTGTGCAATAAAGTCAATGAGCCCATAGATTTCCCTGCAGTGTGATTCGTTCACACCTCCATACTGGACACAAAAGTTATAGGCACAGTGTAGTAGGAGGTTGAGTAGGAGTTGTTAATGTCACAGTGTTTTTATTCATGAGCAGGCACGAGGACTGGGAATGTGATTTTTGACGAACAAGTCAGTAGAAGTGGGGATGGTGGATTATTATTAATTTTTTTTTGCAGACGTAGAGCGCCATCAATATTCAGACATGAAGATCAGTGAGCTGGTCATGAAAGTGCTGCTCAGCCTGTGAAAATGTTGTATGATTTAATTCATATGGCATTTGAGGGGGATTGTTAAAAGTCTGATCAAACATACGTGATGATAATGCTATTTTAGATTGCGTGTCATGAACTTTGGGGTAGAATTTAATATTTAATAACTTTAATATTTTATGGAATTTAGATGGGTGAGTTATTCTACAAATTAGAACCCAATGAGCGTTTCATTGAATGTGGAAAAGAGCATAAAAGAACAGACTGAAAAGATATTTACTTCTGTTGTGAAGTGGATGGATTTTGAGGGATTGACTCGCCCTCTGAGCCAGCCTCAAGTGGCCACTTGAAGAACTGCAGTTTCTATGGCACATCGACAAAGGCTTCTTTCTGGTCAATATGCAGTGGCGATTCTTCAGTTTGTTGGGGCCCTTGGCAAAGTTAATTGGGGGCCCCTCCAACCACCATTATGTCGGCCAGTGTCCAGACGCACTTATTCTTTTTTTCACTCCCAGACATATAATTCCCCTTCATTTTCCTTCTGTGTCTTTCATTGACAAACATTTGGTTTTCACAGGACTAATGTATAAGATGCTGACAGCAGGGCAATGAGAGTGAGGGCTGTCAGATGGGGCCCCATTGGGGAGGTTTCCTACTGTCATTGCAAAATTTGCACATTTTGAGCTACTTCTGCTTTTTTAAGTTTGTCAGCCTTCAAGAGCCCCTTACTAGCCTGGGGCCGCCCAAGCAGTTGCCTTCCCTTCCTGTTGACAAGCAGCGCCTCTGTCAATATGGAGGTATCTACTTGGTCACATAACAACAAGTAGGAATATACAGTAGGTGGAAGATCAGAGAAACTGTATAGGTTCACCATTTAACAATTTGAAAAAGTTAGTAAGTAAGTTTGAATTATCAAATTAAATGGTAAATAAATTTTGTATGAAAGGTCTTAAGCCATGTTGGGTCTTCAGGCAGCCAGGTCTGAGATAAGTTAACTCTTTCACAAAGAACAAAGTTTTGAAGTCGCCGATTTTGTGACATAAATCTGGCTCAAGACTTGTAGGTGACACGAATACTTTGAAAACACATTCTGCATTCTTCCTGGACACTATCTGAATAGGTCTGAAGTAGCTCACTTATATTGTGCTACGTAGTGTCAAAGCAAGCAGAATAATCTGGACATACTGTTTGACTGAGGTCTGCAGGCCACCTCTCTGAGTGCTGGCATCTAAACTGAACTGCACGACGATAAACAGTCACAGTGCTGAGTCACTTCTCTGGATTCACACTCCTCGGTCTGGCCTCGACTAGTTTCCACATCGACATCATTCTCTGCTGATGATTCAGCCTTACTACACAGGCCCTTGTCATGCCATAGACTTGTCCTGAGTTTAGGAGAGACGTCTGCAGGGGTAAACACAGAGCGAGCTAATCCTCATCATGTTTCCCGAGCTTGAATTAATCATCGGCAGGGTCTCCTCGCAGCTCTCAAGGCGGTGTCAGCCATGCCATGTCAGATAAGGCCGGTTACCTCTGATGTGCTGAGCGGAAAGAGCAGGCCAGCCAGGTTGCATTTTGCTGACTGGCTGGAACCACATGTCAGCCTGAATGCAGTTTCCTTAAGAGGCTGATACTGCCCTCATCAAGGAACGTGTTTCCCTGATCCTATTGCCTGCATCTCCTCAAATTGTGGGCTACCAAATGGTCAGGTCTGTTTTGCTCTGGGAGGGGAAGAATGTCCTGTTTGTACACAAGCCAAGCAAAACAATCTCATGTGATCTGTCCTAAATATCCACTCACACACATATGATCGCTAAGTCATCCACATGTCTCTGCCAGCGAACAGAACAGGATCAGTCCCAGCCATGAATGCACCCAACAAAACACATTGTTCCATCAAAAAGAAAAAAAAAGAGCAGCTGCACCATTGTGGATGGTGGATAATCTGGCAGCCAGTGCCTTCATGGATTTGTGCTCATGAGTATTCCTGCTTTGTGGATGGGTGTGAAGAGCAGTTTGCATAAGAGGATCACATCCGTAATGGTGTAATTCAGAATTCTTGCACAACATCTTCAGGAGTGGGTGGGCTAAAGTGGTCCCTTAACTAGAGGACCATCACTTCAGGAAGGTGCCAGCACAGAGGGATTACCAACAGGAGCAGGAATTAGGGACGAGATGGAGGAAAAAGGAAACAAGGACCTAGAGGAGAATAAAGGCGTGTGAACAGTGGAGGATATGAAAAGACTGAAAAATATGAATCCAATCAAAGAGTTTCCAGTCGCTAAAAAGTATAAAAAAGCATTCCCTGGGGCGCCGGTAGCTAAGTGGTTAGTGCACACGCACAATGTACAGAGGCTTAAGTCCTTGAGAGCGTGCATCCCAGGTTCAAATTGAACCTGTGACTTTTTCGCTAGTCGTTCCCCTCTCTCTCTCCCTCCAGTGTTTGACTCTATCCACCGTCTCATCTCTAAAATAAAGGCCTGAAAATCGTAAAATGACAAACTCCTAACAAACTTAGGTTAACGGGTTTGAGGTTTAAGTTGACGATTACACTTTGGGAAATAATAGTTTTTCTCTTCCTGGCCGTGGTCTTCATGAAAAGATCAATCCCAAGCTAAAAAGTTAGCTCAACATCAAACATATTGCATCTAGTCACATAAAAAAAGATACAACTTGGCAGCCATGTTTTCACTTTGGAGAGAGAAAGGCTATTTGCCCCATAATTACGTGCTAAGCTAATCAATTAGGTTGTTGTTAGAAAATACTTCAGAATGGAAGTGAAAAACTCGATACTATTTCTAAGTGTGTGTTTGCACAGAATATTGCTAGGTTAGGTTTGAATATTGTGAGGTTTCATAGAAATCCGTCCCCTTTTCACATTATTACATTGATGTCATTGGCATTAAGTGGTCTGCTTAGTGAGTACACCGGGAATTCAAAGGGGATTAAACTCATTCATCCTCCAATCCACACAAATGAATGAAAACACACCACCAAGATGCAGCTTTCTGAGTGCAACTTCGTGCCAATGAGTACAGTATGAGCGGCAGAGTGAGGGGTGCGCACCCTGGAGCCAGGTTATGGACTGATGCTCCGACATAAATCGCTCTGACAGATTGGCAGGGCACTTGTTGAGTTGAGAGCAAATCTCTCGCTGGGCCTCTAGGGGGCAGAGCTGCCTCGATGCCCCAGGCGGACTCTGCCCTGCGCTGGTGGCTTAGCTGCTCGTTACATTAAAACAGGGGCTTCTGTGACAGAGTCAGCATTATGAAGGCTAAGAGGATTAGCTGATGGACATTTCTGGCGTCCATGGTCAATTATCAAAATGAAAAGCAGCGACTGGGCAGGGCTGGCATGCTCTGTGGCACTGAAGAGCTCCTCTACTCCTCCTCCTCTTCTCTGCTCGAGCTCTCTATCTCTCACTCCGCTTGTTGTCACAGGTTACTGAGGGAGGGAGGGTTGGAGGGGGAAAGAAATAAAGGCATTATTTCTGAACATGAAAGTTTTGAGTGTCTCTCTCTCTCTCTCTCTCTCTCTCTCTCTCTGTGTGAGCCACGGATTAAAAGAGAGCATTTAAATTTTAATGTTTCTAAAGTGCAAAACTGTATGTTATGCAACTGTATGAAAACAGGCCGGCACGTCAGCCTGCCATCCGTGCTCAAGTCTAACTCCTCCAACCATGTGCATGATGAACATCCCTCCACATAAACACACTCTCCCACTTGTGTGTGTGTGTGTGTGTGTGTTATGACTGCTTACCAGGCTATCAATGTAGGAGGAGTCTCCCCCACTATGATGCACAACATGTGATGTTGGGGAGTTTGGGATGATGAAGAGGAGTTGTAAAGAGGCAGAGAAAGAAGAGGGGGTTGTTTCGGTGTATCCATAAAAGTAGCATTCTGCAGCTGCCCGTGTTAAGGATCTACCCCGGGGATTCACACAACGCTGCAAACGTAATCAACTGAGTCAATGTGCCACCTCGGCTGCAGAGGACACATCGCTCCAGCAAAAAATTACACCCCCAACCTCAGCTCCATCCACGAACCGCCAGCGACATCCCCGCTTATCGCCCCGACTTTCTAATACACCGGTTAGACCTCAGTGGAGCACAGCGGAGGTGAGGCTGTATATCCATGTGTGCCAGAAAAAGATAAGAAAACACTACTGAAGCGTTTCTTCTTTTTTTTTTTTTTTTTTACCCTAGTACAAACAGCCAGAGAGGTAAACAGTTTTTTTTATTTTTTTGGGTGTTGAGAAACAGTTGCCTAAAATAAAAAGCGATGGATGTTAATCCTCGCTTGCTCCATACCTATCAGGCTGAATAATATCCAATCCCAGTTATCACTTCAGGGACTATGTCATCTCACTGCTGTATTACTGATGCTCCTGCTGCATGGGCAGACTTGATATGGGTTATTCAGAGGCAGGTTAGATACAGCTGAAAAATGTCTCCATCTGGTGTTAACTCAGTTACTAGTTGACTAGTAGGTAGGAGAAATGTGTGGTAGTAAACAGAGTGAAACATGTTTCAGTACCTTAGTTTGAGCAGTATTTTTAGTTTAAGATAATGCATCAAAATGAAAAGGTGAATTCCACCCATGTACAGTTCACCTGATGAATACTAATATTTAGCCACGAGTCAGCTGTTTCTTCTGACTCTGGTGAGAATGTTTAGAATATTTAGAAGACTACCTCGATGATGTCATTAGGGTTATCTCAGTTCAGACATTGAATGTATGACATGATGTCTCCTGCTTTACAAGCTGCTTTTGTTATCAGACAGGGCAATGTTGAATAAAAGTTCATGAAAGATGCTATCAAAATTGCATCATGGGAAACGTAGTATAACGGTGGTTTTGTAACGACCTCAACATGTGAATAGACTTAGTATATGTTTTGATTTCAGTGTTAGGTGTGTTCATTTTACAAGCCCTCAGGGGGTTATTTTTATGTAGATTTATTTTTTTGTCTTGTTTATTTTGAACATATAAAGAACCGAGAACTGAATAACTAAGAGGTTTTACTGAGGACAATTAGAATTTGCTGTTTTGAGTTTGAACTAGTCTGACTCTTGTAAGGGCTCAAAAAGAACAAGTTACTTCACTTTTATGTTGTCTGTGTCAGTTCAGTTGAATTTATGTCCAGTGTCCAAACTCTGTTCAAAATATATACACTTTGTCTTATCTTATATTTGACTGAACAAACTATGGTGTGAACAACTGAAATTGAAAGTTAAGGAAGGGAATCAGACTGAGCTTAAGATTTGGGACATGGCTTTGATGCCAACGAGTTTTACCGACTGGAGTGTTGATGTTCAATACTCGGATCTATCAGTGGATCTCTGAGACAAACTTGAACAGTGATTCAAATTTTGAAAAAAAAAAATGGTTTTAATGACAGAATTGGAGGGGAGACGCATCACTTACGATGTTTCTGTACAGTGGGCTGAATTGAGTAATGAACCTTACGATTGTTCGTACAGAGAGGTTAGTCACCTGCCTCTCACATTATGAAAACAAACTAACAATAAAAAAGTTACCTTGAACAAAATTATAAAAGGGGAAAATTTACAACAAGGTTTGCAGTGAAACCGCAAGAGCAGCCCGTGAGTGTGTTTGACTCTTCTCCTCTCAGTAAAGTCCTCTGTGAGGATTGTCTCTGTATTGCTGTGGTTAACTCTCTGCGGCGTGTCCTCCTCCTCCTCCTCCTCCTCCTGATGCTGCTGCTATACCACAGCATACTGCTGATACAGCAGCTCCCGGATCTTATAGTAGTCGTCACACAGGCAGCCTTCCAAGCCAATGCGTCCGGCCTCCGTCTGGACAAAGAGTATAGAGATGCAGGCGGTCACAAGAGTCCACACATCACACTCATTTACACTTTGTTCAACATGGTTTCACCTTTAAACACAGATGTACTGTGATGCTGTAGCGCTCGCTCTGACCTTTACAATAAAAAAAAGGGACTCTCATTTGTTTCCCACAGATGTTCACAGATTTTGAGATTTGAATGTCTAATGAGTCAATCCACTTCAAAGATTTTAAATAGCACACAGACACACACCCCTTTAAAAAGTCTCACTTCTCTTTGATTCCACTTTCTGGGTTGCTCCTATTTTAAGTTCTTCTCAATTATGCATTTTGTTGTTGGTGTCCTGACTCACTTCTACTTTTTCTTTTCCTTCACTTCTTAAGTTCTGCCTGTGATTTTTTTTTCTCTGTCTCCTGAAGAGAGATGTTCTCATGTGCCTCTGGGGTTTTTTATCCCACTTAGGCAAGCTGCGTTTGTTTACTCTTTGTGTTTAATGATCCAGTTTGTGTTAAGAGCTGATATTTTATTTTGCAATATAAAGTAATTACATTGACCTCTAATAAAGATTCATTACATTTGCAACTTGTGGGCAAAGGTCAGCCCTTAAAACAACCTCAATGTGGCCCTTTAACTATTTATAAAAAAGGTGAAAATGTAATCTTAGAAAAACAATGAATCTCCTGCTCTCGACACAGGCCGTAGTTTGCTACAGGTCAGTTTACTGGTCGGCACATTGTTTGAATATTTCACACAAATCCACGTTATGAGTCAGCCCATTCATTTGTTATGCCTGTTGTCAGTACAGGTATGAATATATTTGCTAAAGATGTAGCCCAAGCTACAGAAGGCATCGTTATTTTACAGATTTACAGTTGATCATTGCAGATCTCTTATTATTATTATAGTATTATATTAAAATGTTCCTTCAAATAAGCGTGTGTCTGATCTTAATCTGTGAGCGCCTGCTGCTCTGTTTTTAGTTTAAAAAACTAGCACTTATCCTGTCTGAATCAAACAACCAATCAGGGTACGCTTTCACATAACCAGCCGATCACAGCAACTCTGCACAAACTAGTATCATCAAGCTTCAACGTGACTTGTGTTGGCAGCTCTCTCTCTTTCTCACTCAACAGCTACTGCATATGGTACGGAAGCCCTAAGAGGACATACAACCATACATTTGAATTTACTTTAATTTGTCGTCATGGCAATAACTTGTCACTTGTTTCCTTGAGAAGTCGCAGAGAAGTGTTTGAGAAGTTTGTTAGCAAACACAAATCATTCTTAATGCTTCCAGTCATCAAACTGCAGTAACTACAGTCTAATCTTTTAGTAAACAACATCACACAAAGCCAGCTACAATGAAATGCTGACATTTTGATGCATCGCCAATACATCCTAAAAATGACATTGAAGTACTAAATCTACAACTTGCATTGCTTCTGCCGTGTTTCCATAAATTCCAGACTAAGCTGCTTTATTTCTTAAAGCACTGACTGTTCAGGATGCATAATTCATTCATCCAACTTAAGTGAGAATGTTTACACATGTTCACAGCACTTTTCCTACGATTAATGGGAACTATTTCCACTTCCTGTTGTGGCTCAGTCAACATAAACTCAGGCAATAAATACTCAAATCACTGGAAATGTATTAAGTCTGCACCTATGTGTGGCAGTGATGAATCTCTGCAAGTTCTTTCTAAGGCGTCTAAAGTGTACTCCGTTGTACATGCAGATAATAGATAAAGATGTATCCTTTCTGATAAGCCTTCTTGTTCTCTTCTCTTGTACTCTTCCTTCTGTTATGTGTTTTTTTAAAGGTCCTTCAATTCTTATTTCTTTCAATTTCCCTCAAACACTGGCTACGAATCAAAGATCTAAATATGAATCACTATGGAGTTCTTTGATTGCGGGGTTTTGGCTGAAACACAAGGCTGTGCCATATGTCTTCCACGCTGGCTTGGTTACAATTTTTTTTTCCAAGCGTCGCAGGGAACCGATGGATATCACGCTCGCTTAGCCCGTGGGAAGGACACTCACCCTGCGGACAGCCACCATGTTGTTGCACACCAGCACTCCTCCTACGAACTCGGCCTGGATGCCCTCTCTCAGCAGGACCTGCTTGAAGTCAGACAGGCGTGGCTCGTTGATGAACACCGACTGATGCCCTGAAATCTGCAGGGAGAAAAGAAGAGAGCGGCGGTCAGACTGATGGCGGTACTCGATTGCTTGTTTGCCCTTGTGGAACACATAGTACAGGAAACATATTACAAAGTGTGAAGTCTTCGTGCGCAAGAACACGACTTTTTATCCGCTGGCATTGGTTGTCTGACTTTCACTGTGCAAATGATGTACATAGAGAGTTTGACAGCAGACGGCAGTTTTCTCATTAATCTGCTACAGGGGGGAACGTTTCTTCGAGCTCACCTTGAATCTCAAATTAAAGTGTGTTTGCACATGCATGATTAGTGACTTAACAACTAAAACATGAGCCAATTATGATCCCATTTACAACCAACACAAGTGTGATGAGGACAAGTGAAGCCATTAGCACACAGAATATGCTTCTCTGTAATAAGAGAAACATATTTTTTTCCACCAGCACTTAAAGCTTCTGTGAGGACTGGATATGAAGCAGACTGAAATTAATCCTGAGGCCTCTTAATGACCTATAAATGCAAACAAGAAGATCGATTATTTCTTTGTAGTTATTTATAACTCCTGCTGTCACTGCCACACAGTAGATGTCAGACCAGGCAATTAACAGTTTGCTGCTAATATGACCTCTCTTGCATTTCCCCCAGCAAAGAATCATGAATGGAGTCGGCATGAGAGTAATTCTGTTTCTGACTGTAAAAATGAAGCTGGATGAGAATTTTCATCAGAAAATATTACTTAAACATGTAAAGGACAACATAAGTAACCAAGCAACAACGAGCCCTAGTGAGAAATGTTCTGAAACTACGGTTATTGGGGGTTGCCAGCGCAAAAAAAAAAAAAATCTTAGTGGACACATTCAGCAATTTTTTAACGAAGTGGTTAGATTTTTCAGAGTGACAAAAAGAAGGCACTAAATATTCTGAGGATGGAGCAGAAAATGTTCCAAAAATCAGTAATAATGACAACAACTTTGTTTGACAGTGTCCCCCGCCTGACCTCAGTGTGAGGCAGAGGCTCCAGCGTGGGAATGACGTCGCTCTCCTCAGAAACCTCCTTCTCATCCTCCCCGAACAGGCTCTTCATGGCTCGCTGGGCTGCCACCGCTGCAGCGCTGTGGTCGATGCCAAGATCTGGGGCCACTTCCATGGCCATTTCGCCTTCCTCTGACTCCTCTTTCGCCCCCTCCTCCAGCATCACTCCCATGTCCACCTTCACCACCCGCATGTCCAGCACGCCATCGATCCAGGCCAGCTCAGTGTCTTTGGCTTTGCAGAACTGAAGCGAGCTCACCAAGGAGTCTTTCAACCGCACCTTTGGTATGATGAATGAGACAAGATGATGCATTAGCCTGACATTTAGGATGGATTTTATGCTTCAATCTTATATTAAAGAAACAACCGTAATACCTCAGTCTTCAAAGGGTTAGAAAAATAAGAACTTTGAAAAAAAAATCATCACCCTTACCGTGTAGATTTTGAAATCTACATAACATATTTAAGGGATCATTTATTCTAAACCACTGCTGACCTGGTAGATGTGTGTTTCACTGGTGGCGTCCACAGTCTCCTGCAGTTTGGGCGTGTACACTTTGATGTCCTTGCTGAAAGCTCTGCAGGAATCAGCCAGGTCCAGGCTGGCCTCCGGCGGCCCATGAACGATCACCAGCTGTCTGGGCTTCATCTGGTTAATAATCTTCTTGATGGAGTCGCCATCAGAGCGACCTTCGTAGTCAATGTAGGACACCCTTGCCCTGCAGAAGAAGAAAAAAAAAAAAACAGAAGAACGCTTCATCAATACCAGAAAAGTAAAACATTCAATGATAGATTTGTTATTTATGAATTTAAGGTTTGCAGAGTACTCATTTACAGCAGCTGGCTATCCAATAGGATGCTGTAATATTGGACACTGATCAGCTGCAGTGAGTGTATAAGGGCAAAAACTACAAATAAGATGGCATGTCAATTTAAATCTATACTAGTCGATAAATCAAAAGTTAAGAAATCATTCAGAGAACAGTCAGAATTCAGCACAATTGATCTAACACAGCTAAACAAGGGATCACAGCTTCTATGGACAATGCCTGATTGGTTTGCAGTGTGTAAGCACTAGCAGTGCAATGCCAGCCTTCAGTCCTCCTTGCAGTTTAACGTCCACTGCCTGAGTTGCTAACGTATTCCTCCAGTTGAGTGGTTATATGATAGTTTAACCTGACACAGCCTACATGAAACTTTATCTCTGTCTTCTTGATCAAAATACAGCCAAACCATTCTGTGCTAAAGCGGAGCACAGTGCTGGTTTACATCCAGATTGTAGAGCAGGGAGTGACGCAGCTGCTGCCCCCTAGTGGCAGGGAGTTGTGTTACAGCTCAGACACAACACTTAACCTGCATGATGGGCCTGAGTTTATAAAAATGGTAATTAGTTAACTCGTGATTCTGGTCAGGACTATGAAAGATGACAATGCTTAATCGTTTAGTCCACTAATTTCGCACATCCCGAGAAGGGAAACCGAACCAGACAGTTTAAAGACTAACTGACCTGATTTCCAGATTTTCTATGCTTGAGATGCATTTCGTAGGAACAACAGATAAATCCTGGTCCATGGGTTCATCACCGTTCGTCAACCCAGATTCCAACTTGTTTTTCTCCTCCTCTGTGGCTTGTAGCTCAGGAACCAGAAACTCTTCTAGCCTGTAACAGAACAATAACAATCCGTTATCCAAGATTCCTGATAATCTAGATCAGTGTACGTTTCTGTATCTTTCTATAATCGATGTTCAGAGATTGTACTACCTGATAATTTCCCCGTACTCGTCCCACTTAATTCTCTCTTCATGTGTGGGGAACATGGGATACGATTTTTTGGCTTGCTTGAAGAAGCTGCCCTTGCGGCTCCCCTCAGCCTTCATCATCAGGTCATGGTGTTTGGTTTTCACTGCCGCTGGCTGATCCAGATCATCGTCCATGTCGCTCTCGTCGCTGGAGTCGACATCCACTCTGCAGGTGCAAGAAACAGAAATTAATTCTTCCGAAAACACTGCAGAGTTTAACTGTGTGTTTAAGTGTTAAAACTCCTCTCCATTTCACAGATTTACATTTTAACTACTTGTTTTAAATGTGTAGTTAAACCATTAAACCACCATGTATGTGCAACATAACATAATTATAACATAATAATTTTAACATAATTTGCTTTTTTCTGTGCTGTTAACAGTCCCTGAAAATAAATCAATGAAATGTCTTGTTTCACCAACAGACATAAAAGACGAGACATTTAGCTCTAAAACACCAAGTAACTGTTTCTGCATGAACTTACTCTTTTTCTTGTTCCAGCTTTTTAGCCGCTTCTTTCTTTATTTTATCTTTCTCAAGGAATTCTTCAAGATCCTTGCCTTCAAGCTTCACTCTTTTCCTCACCTGTCATAATGAGGAGAGAGAGAAATATGAATATAGAGCAAATGATAGAATTACACATTTTGTTGTAACCTCGGCTGGGTCTGTGTGAGAAACATGAGATATTTTAAAAAAGAATCCTACAATCACAATTCCTTGTGATTGGTTGTATCTGTTTTCAGTTGGAAATACAGCTCGACACGGCAGCTAGATACTACCGAAGTTCTTGTTTCAGAGGGAATTTAAGCTATGGGTACTTCTTGGATACAAACCTGCTTTTATTTTGAAAGACAATTATGAACTTCCAGCAGATCGAAGGTTACAACATTAACTTAACCACGTAAAAAGAAACTTGTCACAGATCGAAAAGTAAATGAAAGCAGCTAATGGGAATGGTGAAAAAGTAAGATATTTGAAGTCACAAGGTGAATATTACTTTTGACTTGACAACATAGTGTTTCGAGGAGGTTTTTAAAGTGAAGTTATTCAAAAGATGCAGCATGGTTGTTATTTTCCATCACTGTGACTACAGGGAGACGTTGCGGTGGCTTACCTACAGCGCGGGTAGGGGACAAAATAGCATATGTTAATTTCAGACCTTCGCATCACAATTAACGCGTTAACGCAGACAACTCTACTAAAAAAACTCTTCTTGTTAAAGTCAATCGGCAGCATTATTGTGACAGTCACCTCCAGGTCCAGCATCTTCTCTCCGGGGTTGTCGATGAGGTAGCGAGCGAGGGTTCCAGGTGTTGTGCGGTAAGTCAGGATCACAGAGTTTTTGGCGTCTTGGCACCACTGGATGAAGAGTTCTCTGGAAAAGCCAGACTCAAGGTCGGGCTGGCTGCAGAGTACCACTTTAGGGCTGGGCACTCGGGCCAGGTCTGTCAGACTGTGGCAGAGCGTCAGGTGACGAAACTGGAACGGGTTGTTTCTTTTGTCTTCAAAACATCTCATGAGTTTATCACTCATCCACTCCACCTACAGAAAGACGGGAGAACAACAATGAATACTGGTGAAATGCAGCTGAATAAATACCGTGAAAGAATTTGATGCTACATCTGTGCACCGATGTTACCATTTAAAATTTGAAAAAAATGTTATTTTGGATTAAATTGATTCTATTTTAACAATCTAAACAACCATCATGCTAAATCATCGACTCAAGAATAGAACACAATCATCTGTAATGTCAAAATCCATGATTGATACCTGAGACTTGGAGAACTCCACCACGTTATAGCTGACATTGTTCAGCAGAGCGAGTGGGTAAACTCCCAGCCCAGCATCCTTTGTCCTCCAAATCTGATCCAGCAGCTGAGCCAGCTCCAGCACGCGTCCAGCTGTATCCACGGCAATAAGGACATTGCCGTCACCGCGCAGAGTCTCCATTACGTTAGCTGAGAAGTAAAAGTGAGGATAGTTTTTAATATACACAACAATGCGATCTATTACGATGATTTTCTTATTAAGCAGTTTTACAGAAAAGGAGGAAGGGCAGAAAATCTAATATGTATGGAATAAATTAAGGAAGTTGTATTTAATGTAAACTCTTTCCAATGGCAAGGATCTTAAACAACTGAAAGAATTGTTACTGTTTCAGGCAGTATTTAAAAATACAAACACCATCATCAAGAAAAGCAGGAGATAACTTAAACGTACTAAATAAGGATAGCTAGCCTAATTTATTAGATGATTGCAATTATCCTAAATAATTTTCTATTTATTCTACTGTAATAAATGTTCCATTAAATGCATTGAGATGAGGTTTGTAAAATCACTTACTTAGCAGCATCTCATCTCTTTGTTTACGACGGGGCTGCACATATGTAGCATTGAAGGAGTCTGTGATAAGTAAAGAAGGACGACTGATGCTCTCCAGTGTGCAGCCGTTGAGGTGGCTGGAATAGAGAAACAGGAAAGAAGGGCAAATGAAATACTTTGCTCAACCTAAACAAAAACAAAATGCATTACACATGAATTTTTATTCTGTGCTCACATCTCTCTCTTGTGGTTGAAGTCCACAGCATACACAATCTCCTCTTCCCCGTCCTTAACAATTTTCCAAATAGTGCCTCCGATCATGTGACCGGCGGGAAGAGGCGTGATGGAGAGACCATGGCCTTTTCCTGGCAGGTAGAAATAAAAGATATTAAACACTTTGTTATCTCTGATACATGAATACAGGGTCCTCTTGTTTTACCTCGAAGAATCTGTAATCAACTTACCTTTAAGATTGACAATCTGAGAATATTTCAGCTGCTGAATTTTATCAAAAGCACAGTCCACATCATCGAGGGTGAAGAGTTTGAAATCTTCACTGTTGTTTCGAGACTAAATGGAAAGAAGAATGAGATTTCGATAAACACGGGTAATCACAGTGTTTCCCCTCCCATTATATATTTTTTAAGATTTATTTTTGGACTTTTTGTGCCTTTATTGTAGGGATAGGATAGTGGATAGAGTTGGAAATCAGTTAAAGAAGTCATTTAAGGATACCTTTCTGATAGAAAAGGAAAGCTGTCATTAAAAGTAACACATGAACACCAAGATTCCTTCAAATGTTTGTGTCGCCGTGTCGGCATGTCGGCTTGTCCCCACCTCCCCCAACACCTTAAACCTAGAGGAAACACTGAATCATGAAGTCAAGCGCTTTGATAAATAACATGGATGATATTTCTTACCTGGTAAAGATCATACATGAACATCTGACCCATCTTGTAAACAGGGATTGTAGCATAGATAGTACAGTTTAGACCCAGTTTCCCCACAGCATACGGCAGGGCTCCAAGGTGAATGGGGTCAGGGTGGGAGAGGAGCACAGCGTCGACCTGATGAACATATCTGCAGGGAAAATGGACATTACAGCTCTTAGAAGATAATCCTTTAACATAAGATAAGATATACTTTAGTCATCTCAGCAGGGAAATTTAGGTGTTCCAGCAGCCAGCATACATACAAACACACAACATATATATACATACAAATCCCACCCATACAAAAAACATGAGCCCACAATACATAGCCAGGATGAAAAAAAGTGGTCTGGATGGTCCATGTGCATAAGTAGCTGTTACTCATAGATAACAGTACAAAATACTAGCTCTGCCAGTGCATAATATGATAGAGAAATAAAGAATTATTATTTTAAAAAAAGCAGAATATACAGGTGCAAAATACAGTTTGATATATGCAGCTCAGGCTAAAGTTTAAAAGTCTTCTGTCATTACTTAAAGGGGAGTCGTTATAAAGTGCAATTGCAGTAGGTAAAAAATCTGTCCTTTTTGCAGCTTAGCCTCCCACTAAAAACACTCTTTTGTTCACACACGAGATTGTGTAAGGGATGCATGTTATTGTCCATAATGTTCAACAGTTTCTGCATCATTTACTGACTCCACATTGGGCATCAATGGAAACAAACGATGTTAAATCACCGTTTCATGGCATCAATGATGTCCATTGAGAAGTTCTCATCCCAGCCACAGTCCAGGAGGAAGCGGAATTCATCCACCTGCAGAAGGTAACAGAGAGCCGACTCCTCCTGAACACCTGACACGGCTGTCAGCTTGATAATGGACGTCATGTTTCTTCAGGTGTCACACTGAAACAAACAGCAACAACACTTTGCAATTAAACCAACACATTATTCAAAAAGCAACACAAGCTCGAATGTTAAATTGAACAATATTAAAGAATGACATTGCAGTGCACGATTCAAGTGGTTAAAAAAATAAAATAATAATAAAGTAGCTGGCTTGTCGAGCAGAAAATGAATGAAAAGGTAAACAGTTAGCTTGTTAGCTAAAGCTAGTTCGCTTAGGCTAACACAAATCGCCCGGCAAAGTCTTTTTGTTTTTGCAACATTTGAAATCGCTTTTAAAGACGAATTGAGTCGAAGTGGGAGCATTTGACTTACCATAAATGACTATATGATCAATTTCCTCCTGTCGGGAATAGAAACGCAGCTTGAGGAGTATCTATAAAGCCAACATTAAGACATTTTTTGCCGTCGTTTTTTTTTGTTTTCACATACACACTTGACTAGCAGGCATGTTAGCCACAGCGTCATGAGTCAAAGGCCGAGGAGCGTACTAAGTGTAGGGGTGTTAAATTATCAAACAAAAACAAAAAAATACTTCATTTAATTTCATACGGTTTTTTACATTTATAATTGTACATTGCGATTCCACATGTTTGCATTGATAAGAAAATCTCACCAAAAAGCAGATGGGGACGTGAAAGCAGTTTTTTTTGTTTTTTTTTATAGTTCAAATAAGACCGTCCTCCTGTCAGAGTTGGTACAGTCCAGTGTCCTCTGCTTTGCTGAGTGAAGCACTGAAGGCCACGGCTTGGAGTAAACACAAGGTAATATTGTAGGTATTTCTACGCTGTGTCTATATATTTTTTTTCCCAGTATTGTAACACGTGTTAAGTGTGCTTTAATATAACTTACTTCTAACAGAGACACCTTTCTCAGCGAAGATCTGAGACCTATTTGCTAATGATAGTCAGCTAACAGTGAAGCTAACTAGTACGAGCAGACTTGAGGGCACTTCGTGGGTGTAGTCAGCACTTCAAAGCTTATTTTGTGGGTGGATAACATGTAAATAGCTGTAGATATTCAGCAGTTGTGTGGTGTGCTATAGTGCATTTTATAAGACTTGTTAAGGTTTCGAAATGAAACTCTTATGTAACCAATTTACGAGGTTCTGTGTCTCACAAAACGATTCAAACAATTCATCAAATATCTAAACAAGTCAAGGCCTTAGTCTGCAGAGTGACAAGCTCGACCAAAGGTTAAAGACATAGCTTCAGTCATGCATGTGTTATATGTAGGCTGTACAGAGATTTACATACATACATCACATCAAAACAATGTTTAATTTGTGCAGTTTTATGGGGTTCCTGTATGTAGAGATGAACAGTTATTATTGTCACCCTGTCTGGTAATCGTTTTTACTAAAGAGTTTATTGTGAAATAAATACAAGTGCAGAACATAGTGAGGGAGGACAGTGAATACAGTTGTGCACTAATCAAACAGCAGGGTATTAAACAAATGAGCAAAAACAAACACTGTAAGAAAGAAAGGATGATAAATAAAATTTGATGGCCTTGAAGAAGGTAGCTAGTAAGGATGAGAGGGGAATGTATGAAGAAGCATCTGTGGATGGGTCGGTGTGTTTAAGGGGATGGCTGAGGTTGGTCGCTGTTGTAAGGGTTTAGGTCTGAAGCTTGGTTGCTGATGGTATGATGGTAGAATAGGCTTTGAATGATGAACATCATAATGTGTCTGGCACAGGAACATTAGGAAGGAACCTGACAACTGCAGGGTCCAGTCAGTTGTAGTAGGATCTGGGGCGATATGGACCAAAACTCATATCTTGATATTGATTAGCTGAATGGCGATACTCGATATATATCGATATGTATTTTATTAACAGTGAAAACACATGGATAAAATAAACTACCTGGTTGTGAATTTAAAAAAGTAATATTATAAAATAAAAATGTTCCTTAAATACAATAAAAGAGAGAGAGGAGGAGCGGGGTTAAGAGGGACAGACAGTCTTCATCAGTGAGATGAGGAAAAAGGTGAGCTGGCACGTCTATAACGTTATTTTAATGCAACATAAACTATATCCATATTAACGATATTGTCTTATCATATATCTTGTTTGAAAATATATCGATATATCTTAAAAACTTGATATATTGCCCAGCCCTAAGTTGTAGGTGTGTACATGTTGGTGGGGGGGACACCAGACCCCCAAGGAGAAGGAGCCCCCCCTCCTAAAAGACACACAGATTTGTTGTCAGGACAAGGTTTCATATGTTGCCAAAACCAATCTTCAGTAGTCCTTCAAAGCAGACCAGTAAGATACTTTGCTTTGCTAAGAATTGATGTGCATGCCCTCACTCGTAAGAATTTTTTCAGGTCAACTGAAAGATTTTGTAGATTTCAACCGTGGTAGAAATCCATGAGGCAGCATCAGTCCCTCTAACTGAAATATAAGCACTAACTGTGTTCCAGCCATGTATAAAATCAATTAATGTTTCAAATTTGTGTTTGTCTCCACAGGCACCATGGTCAACTACGCAGCTTTCATGCGGACGCATTGGGTAAACGTATTCCTACCCATCGGCGTATTTTTGGGGATGTACTTAGACAGTCTACAGGAACAGAAGCTGACAGGCTTCAGGAACAAAAGTGCTTTGTACAGCAGGTAAGGATGAAAACAAACCAAGTTTAGAACCATGCTTTCGTAATCTGCGTCACTATAGTTTATCAGTTATTGAAAAAAAAAAAAAAAGTGAGGAATTTCCCCACTGCATTCCCATCTACCCATATTGCTCTTCTCAATGTTCAGAGCTCCACATGACCTCTTTTGGTCAACAGAGAGTTCAAACCAAAAACCACCCTTCTATTTCAGCAGATATTTAACATGTTTGCTTGAAAATTGACCAAAATTCGAAATCAATAATCAAAATATTTTTGATTAAATATTCTCTAGATTGTAGAAACTCTAGTTTAACTTTTTTTTTTTTTTCATGCATTTAGCTGAATACCTGGTAATCAAAGCGAAACATGGGATAACAGGAGCAAGACTCAAATGTTAATATATTATGACTCTTCGGTAAACCCAAATATTCACGAGATGGCATCATTTTCCGCTTGGTACCAAAAAACAAGCGTCAGCCGATGATAGCAGAGACACCTCCCACCCCCCACCAAGGATTGTTTTCACTGCTGAACTCTGGAAAGAAGTTCCACAGCCTCCGAAGCAGAACTTCCAGGTTCTGTAACAGCTTCTTCCCACAGGCCATAAGACTTTTAAACACAAAAAAATAATCCCTCCATTCCCCCTCAAATCCCCACACAGGACTACCTCACTGGACTGTAAAATACATCAAACGTGCAATATATTTATCTGTATAGTAATTTTATACATAGCTTTTGTTTTTATATCTGCACCTTATTTTTCTATGTAAATACTTGCTGCTGTTTTTATCCTGCACTACAACGAGCCAAATGCAACAAAATTTCGTTCTTATCTGCACTGTAAAGTACAAGTTTGAATGACAATAAAGAAAGTCTTAAGTATAAAGCCAGAAATGTCGATACAATTTGCTCGCATCTGAAGAAAAACTTGCCTGACATCGAGGTCGTCCAGTGTAGTTCGGGGATGTTTGCTCATGAAACTTTCTGACTTATGTTCTCTTTAGGGAGCTGAAGCCAGGTGAGGAGACGACCTGGAAGTAGACCACCCGGACCTGAACGGAGTCCTTTCATCTGTGTTGCAATGACTGATGGGCGACCCCTCAAATCAGCATATTTAAGACTCTTCTATTTCCTTTAATGAGTTGTATCAACCAATAAAAACATGTACTTTCCCATCAAACCACACGCTGGTGATCCTCATTATATAAAACACATCATTTATGTTTTTTTAAAAACCTGGTTTATTTGATGCTTTATGCAGTACACTCATGTATGACGGCTGTTCAGTGTGAGAGCCTCCGGGGAGTTAATGAAGACTACACGGGACAAGGACATTTCACATTCCAATCTTATTCTGTTCAAAGACAGTTAGAATCTATTCATGTAGTCGCCGTGACTGAAGAGTCTGTGGCCACTACAGAGGCTCTGCTGTGCGGATAATCCCCCTCTCAAAGAGCAGCTCAGCCAAAGAGATCTGGAGGGGAAAAAGAACCACATTAGAGAGAACTTCAACCTTTCAAAACAAAATGCTCAAATGTTAATCAGTTTGCTAAAATATCTCTAAAACTGGATTTTTTTTTTTTTTTTAAAGGTTTATTTTTGGGCTTTTTATGCCTTTTATTTAGAGAAAGGACAGTGGATAGAGTGGGAAACCCCGGAGAGAGAGTGGAGAATGACGTGCGGGAACGGAGCCACAGGTCGGATTTGAAAGGCGGGGTCGCCTTGTTGGAGGGTTATAGCCTCCGTACATGGAACACATGTATTAACCACTAGGCTACTGGCACTCACAAATCAGATGTTTTTTTTTTTTAAATAACGACTTAATAACCCTAGCGAATAGTTATCCTTCTGTCCGAAACATGACAGTACAAAGAAAAGATAACTGAATAAACAGTATCACATGTCAGCAGAGGTTGTATGAACTATTGGCAGCCTACCTTGTCCTCTGCAGAATCACACGGGAAACTTCCTACAGTCACAAATTTGGGATATGAATGGATCAGAAACTCCATGGCATCAGTGTGCTGAAAGATAACAAAAAAAAAAAAAAATAAGGCAGTGACAAAATCCTTCAGAGAACTTTGTGCAACTCATATAATCACAACAGATCGTCCATGTACCTCTGCGTTCATTTCAAAACTCTTGGGCTCCTCTTTGTGGTAAACTCTGGAGTTGTCTGTTGTGTGGTAAAGACGAACAGCTTCTCCATCGCTGCACAACCTGAGAGGAGAGAGAGCCACAGTTTGAAGTTTCTGCTTTCAAAGGATCTACGACAGCTGTTCTTCATTCTGAATTCAACATCGTCACTACTTTTATACGGCCGATTGCAAACCTGCTTCGATGCAATAAATTTATTTTTTTTAAAGTACCTGGCACATCCGGCACGGAGAAGCCTGACTCTGGTCTGGGTAGTGATTTGTTTACCTACATCCACAACCTGACCTCGCTCCCATCTAGCAGGTGCTCCCTGCACACTGCTGGCCAATTCCTCTGAAGGAGATCCAATAAAAAAAATAATGAATTCAAAGCTTTACGGCGTGCTTTAACGCACCAAGAGTTCTTTCTTAAAATGGATAATAACCATCAATACCTGGAGTGAGCATGGGAGGGAGGCAGTCGTGCAGGAAGCCTCTAGCTTTCTGATCCACTGCGGCATCAACGGGGGCGTAGTTTATAAGCTTCTTCATCAGACTCTCGATTCTTGAGAAGAATTTTGTCCTGCGTGGGTTTTCCTACACACCGCGAGGAGGACCAGGGTCATTAGTGACGAGCCAAAAGGTCATGATGCTTGAAAAAGAAAGTTATGAGTGAATGTGAAATAACTGTTTACCATGTCAGAATTTTGAACTCCCATGTATGTCAGGTAGTCTAGAGGTAAGCCCTGTCTGAACTCCACATCCTCCTCCGTCGCCACTTCCAACGCAGCAGGAACCAACTACACAAAAAAAAAAGAAAAAAGAAGACAGTTAAACAGTTAAAGTGGCAGTAAGCAACATGAACAGTACTCCAAAGGAATGCAGCCACTGTTTTTGTAACCTGCCTGCAACCCCAAAAAAAAAAAAATCTCCTCATAGAGTCGCTGTGATTGGCTAGTTATATGCAAGCTAACCCTGATTGGCTGTTTGATTTTATTTAAGGGCCTTTATCAGATAGGAGAGTTCAAGAGAGACAGGAAATGTTGTGAGGAGAGAGAATGTGGGATGACGTGCAGCAACGGGTCGAGGTCGGATTCGAACCCACGGCGCTGTGATGAGGACTACAGTCTCCATACATGGTGCACACGGAAAATTCTAATTACCTTGGATTGTCTCCTTATTAAACTTCTTTCTTTTCGCTGCTTCATCACTTTTTCACGCATTCCCAAACAACATTCCCGACCAAGAGAAACTCATCCATGCCTTCACATGGTCACGCCTTCAATACTGCAGCTCGTTAAGACTTTGTTATATCACACAGTCTCGTTTATCTCGTCTCCAGCTGGTGCTCAACGCAGCAGCAGGAGTTTTGACAAGGTCAGAAATAGAGGGAGCACATCCCTTCTTTCCTCCCTTCACTGGCTGCCCGTTAGCTACAGAATTAACTTTACAATCCTCTTGTTTGTCTACAAGGCACTTAATAGTTTAGAACACAGAACACTTTTCCACATATCACACCATCAAGAGAATTCACATCATCTGACCAAAGACTTCTGTCTGTCCAGGGATCCAGGACTAAAGGACCAGGAAGTGTTATGAGGACAAGGAATTTTCTATCTATTAAGAGTCATTTGTCATTTTATGTGATAAAATGTCAGAGGATGTATATGATGCGTTATCAATCAGTGTTAACGAGGCTGAAATCTGCTGATGAATCGTCACGATGAGGCCTTTTATTACACGTGTAGGATTGTGATGAGTGCATCACCTTCTGTAGCAGATCCCCCCAGCTGTTCTTCTGGTAGGACGAGACGGTGATGTGGAGGGAGTGAGCGTCTGGGAGGCAGTCGCCCTGGTGGATGAACCCTCGGGGGAAGTAGAGGAGATCCCCGGCCTCTAGCACCACCTCCAGGATCGGCTTTCCGATGTCTGCCTGGTTGAAGTTTGCTTTAAAAAAAAAAAAAAAAAGAGGCAAGTTTATCAAAAATTCATTCCACTGAATAGACAGACAGTTTTTACTACAAAAAAAGAAGCTGTATGTTAACTCACGACTTGAAAGCACAGGTAGGATCTCATCTTCTGTCCTAAGAAGAAGTCAGAAAAAAATAACTTTCAGAGTTTGTTTCTCAGTATAAATGTCTCATTATATCAAACAAGTAATAGAAAACATTCTCTGGTGTTCCATGAGCCATAAATGGAAACATGTAGAGTATAAAAAAATCTCTTATAAATATATATACATATATATCTGCTTGAACTTGTTCTTTAACCACAACTTGATCAGCTGATAGTTGCTAAAAATGTGTACCCATGACCTGTAGTTTCATCCAAAGTGTTCATATGAACTTTTTAAGTGTGTCCACTTCAAGGGACACAGCCTCTGTACAAGGGGTGCACGAAATGACCACTTGGCCACCGGTGCCCCATTAATATAACATTTTGATATCTTTTTCTGCATGTTTAAAAATCTGTTTAAAGGTGACATATTATGCAAAAATGCACTTTTTTCACGTTTTTCACAACTAATATGTGTCCCTATTCTGTCTACAATCTCCAGGCCAGGAGATTTTCCCTTTGTGACATCACAAAAGGGCAGTAACCCCTCCCCCAGATGTGTGACACTCCCACAGCTAGGTGTTTGTTCTGCCCTCTGAGTCTGCCTTCTTACCTTAAACAACAGGGCATGGAGTGAGAAAGCCCAAGCCACTTCCCCTTCTAGAGGGGGCGTGGTCAGACACAGCTCATTTGCATTTAAAGCTACAGACACAGAAACAGCCTGTTCTGAGCAGGGCTGGAATAAAGGGGTGTATGACATGCTAAAATACAGGATCAGAGTGGATTTTGGCAAGTAACAGCACAGACATGTTTTGGGGGCCTCTGAGACTTATTTAAAAAGGAGGATAATATGTGAAGTTTAATTACTGCAACTGACCTCGGGTTGTACACTCTCCAGTGTTTCTTCCCCTCCAGCTGAACTACAAACGCCTCGATGTCGTCATAATGTGGAGCAAAGCCTTGTGTTCCAGGTGGTGTCAAGTATCTGGTTAAAGGAACAGGACACAGATTCAATAAATAATCAATTCAGAAGATTTTTTTTAAATCTAATAACCATGTTAAAACGTACACGTTGGCTCCTGCCATGCTGCCAAACTGCTCCTGAAGGATGGAGAGCACGTTCCACACATTGGAGGAGAAAGCCTGAGGGTTCAGCATGCGGAGCGAGCAGCCACTCTGGGAAATGGAGACACAAAGATGATGATGATGATTGCTATCAGTGCAGATGGTGCACTTAACACAAAATGCCTCCTAGCTTGCGACACAGGCACATACTTCCAACTGCTTTTTAATGAAGGCGGTGCGGAAAGTTTGGAAATGAGAATAAACTTAAATGACCCTCACACAGGAAAAAAAAAAAAGGAGCAGGTTCAGCCGAGTCCCAGCAAAGAGCCCACGTATAAGGAATGTTAAAGATACCATAATAATGTGGTACACACACACAAACAATGTGTAGGAATCCTGTGGCTTTACCTCAAAGAAATCCCACACAGTGAAGGGCAGAGCTCTCCCTGGAGGATTGTGCGTCTCCCTCTTGCCGTTTGTGTAGCTGGTCACATCCAGATTCACTCCATACTGTACGTCCTCCTTCAATCAGACAATGCAGACGTTTAGTTCAGTATGAAGATCTTTGTCTCGACTCAACCTTTACTTACCAATGAAAATAAGGCAATACACTACAAAATACAAAAAAAAGGAACAAAAACAACCAATGACAGGTTTGTCGTTTTTAAAGAATTAAAAGAATAACGAGGAAACAGAAGTACAAATGACATACAACATGATGCTGCTAATAAAGTAATATCTGTTACCATGTATCTTAATTAATAGAAATGAGAAAATAAGACCAGATTGAAGGAACACTCTTGATTATTACATTTTAAAAGAACAGATGACTAATTCATTTCAGCCATTCAGCCAAATAAGGATGTTTAACTCTTCCTATGACACAGCACAAAACAAAAGTGCCAACAAAGTCTGCACTTGCATGTATGGGGGAGGAGACACTAGTTGGTTCCCAACGAGACTAATTCCTTCGGCTGTAGGGACTTGGGTTGGGGACCAGAGGGTCACTGTTGTTGGGTCAGAGTGGCCCTTGAGCATGTTTCAGATTTCAGACTATTCAAGTCTTATCAATCAAATTAAACTGCTGTATGCTGATGTCGGGATCATTTTTCAGTATATACATTTTAAAGAAATCTAACAATGTGGAGGGGATTGTAGATACATGTAAGATAGCTGCAGTTTGGTGTTGTGTCAGCTCCTTACCTGTCTTAATATGCGGTCAAACTCCGCCGTGGAGAAAAGTCCCCTGTAGTAATGTGGATTTTTACGTTGAACCAGAATGGGCTTCTTTTCCCAGGTTTCCCTTAAGAAAGAGGAAAATGTTAGTGGGTGAATTATACAAGTAAAAGACGACACTTTGTACAGGGTTTGTGAGTAAGCAAAGTTATTATTTATTTATATATATTTCTCTAATTTTGGGATGACAGAACAATATGCAGTTTCATATCCCATATCCCAGAATAATGGCGATTTTAAGAATTACGGCGATAATCAACATAAAATAAACTCTTAAAACAATATTAGCACATGGAAGCGGGACATGACACAAGAGCGTTTCAGCTGTTTTCTTAAGATAGTGACTTATTCATCGTGTCACCTCTGGATAACGACGCTGACTTTTCATGATAACGGTTTCTTTCTCGCTGTCGTCTTGAGATCTCCGTCACTATCACAGGAAAACCAACGTTGTCACCCCGAGTTAACGAGAACAACAGAATAAAAATCTCGAGAAACAACCAAAATGTGCTCGATATTACATAAAACAGACTTAAACAAAATGTATCGATGCATGTCTGCATAGGCCTTCTGTACTTCAGCACAGTGGAATGATAAAAATCAGGTTACCACTGATAAAAAGGCTCTTCTTTATCATTAAAGGATAAATACATTTTTATACATGAATCCACACAGCGCTGTACGTGAGCTCCAGAGTTCAGGCATTATTCTAACTAAACACACATGATCTCACAGACATAAACACCGTGATCACACTCGTCCTTACTTAAAGAAGGTCTTAGCAGGGATGGGGTTGATGAGCCACTGGAACAGCTTGCTCGCTCTCTCTCGGCTGTTGTTGATTTTTGAAATGTCAGCCAGCAAAGCATTTAGATCCTCACCGTCTCCATTGACACACTCCTCCTCTTCCTGCTGCAACTGAGGCATCAACACTCACACGTGAACACTCACACATGAACCATCCCAGAGGAGGACAATCATTTTAACATCAAATGAAATACTACTTCAGGGGCAGGGCAATGTCTACAATAGAGATGATACCCCATACCATCTAACACACTCACCTCTTTGAGTTCCTCAAACCTCTCCTCTCTTTGAGGTGCATTCAGGGGCTTCTTTCGTTTTTTCTTCACCTCAGGGTTAAACTGAGGTTTGTTGATCTTACTGACCCCGTTCTCCTTCTTCCTCTTCTTCTTCTTTTGTGCCACCTGAAACATCGAACCATTGAAACACAAGTTGTTACACAGTCAAGGCTTCAGAAATAAAGATAAATGAACATTATTGTTGTAATCTGACTCCACATCATGAGGTCTGTGTCTGCTTTGAGCACTGATCCCAGTCCTGCAGGTGTGACAGACACGTTTATCACAGAGCAAAAGGGACCAGCTCTGAATCAGCGTTTATCACTTATTCTCATCAAAGGTTTACCTGCAGGGAAGGCTTCTTTGCAGGAGGTGGCGTTTCTGGAGAAATAGTTTGATACAAGGCAAAAGCTGACATGTGTTTTCTCTCCATTTTCCAGTCAGTTCGTCATCACACTGCGACTGCTGAAACCTCTTCTTCAAGGGCTTTCTTTATGTATGTTTGCGCTTCAATGGACTCACTACTGCCACCCATAGAGTTGTAAGAGACTAATCACAGCCAACAATGGACTTATTCTGAACTTTTTTTTTTTTTTTTATCATGATCGAGCTACAGAAAGTTAAAATAGAAAAATTCAAAAGAAAAAAATACGTGCACATCAAGAAAGTTATAGGAAGACTTTTTACCTTCGTCAACAATTATTCTCAATAATTATAGTCACAACTATAGACCTAACTTTTTACATCAAAGGTCAATTTTTTTTCAAAATGTTTAAGTTATGCACATTACTAATTATTCACTTCAGTGTAAATTGTATGGGCCTTTTGGGGTTTGTGCAAAATGTGTGTATTCTGTCTGTGCAGGTTCTCAGTCATCCAGATCAAGGTCAATTCAAAGCTTGATCCAAAGGCAACTGGACTGGTTGAAGATCTTGAAGGGTTGTTGTTCTTTTCCAGCAAAACTTATCAGCAAAACATTGGTTGTGCTCTATTGTACGTTTCCTGTTAACATGAGCCTTGTTTAGGTTTTTGGTTGCACTTCTTTGTTCACTTGAAAGTAACGTAAAGAGATGATTAATGATACAGTACTGCACGAATAAAAGAGACAAAACATGGAGAAAAATGTTTTCTTTGCTTACCAGAAGTGAAAACGGAAAAAAAATGACATGAACAAATTATTGTTCTTGCATCCTTTAAGTTACTGTATTTGTAGATACAGTCAAACTTAAGTTAAAACAACGGCAAATGGAATATTTAAACAAATACGATAAAACATTGTAATGTATAAAAACTAGTCTAATTAATCATCCCTGAAAAATGGTGAAGTTTGATGTTTGTTACTGTTTTTACAGTTTAACTTTTCTTTTTATGTGTTTTAATGTTTTGCTCAATTCCTTGAATAATATTTAGTTGTGCTGTATGCCTGTTGGTTCGTATCGTAAATAATTGTAAATAAATATGACTTATTATTTGCAAATAAAATATATACTCATGAAAACCATTTATCTAAACCATTATTAATTAATTACGACTGCATCTCTTTTTGAGTTTCACTAAATAAAACCAAAATTGACCACTAGGTGGAGCATTCCGCCTAATATTTTGTGTGTTACAAAAAAAAAAAGCCACAGCCTTAATGAACACCATTTCCCACAACGCATTGCGGCGTGCTGTCGGTGCCGTTTGTCCATCCGTCGCTCCAACAATGCAGCTTTTAATGGTGCTGTGAGCGGTGCGAGGTGAAAACGCAGCAGCACCACAGGCTCGTCCTGAGACTGAACTCGTTGCAAATTCAACACTTACGAGCTTTTCACGCTTTGACAAACCCCACCGGCGCGATTTGGACTCACATTTTTGGACATTTGTGGAACCCTGCTGGGGGTGAGTAGCTAATGAAGCTAACGTTGGTGTGCCAGTGTAGTGGAGAGCAAATGCAATTTTGTTGTGACCACTGCTGCTGGCTAGCAGGCTAGCTAATTGGCCAGATGAGACATATGGCCCCTTGTGTGTTCCCCCTTGCAGACCACCTTTATTGCAATATCCTCGAGTCCTCTTGTTCCCCTGTTGGTGTCTTAGTTGTGGATTAATGACAGGTGTGAATGTAAAACGTCAGTAGTGTTTGCATGCAGACTTTGTGGAGTTGTCCCATAAAGACGCTCTTCAAGTCGTGAGTGTGTTTTGCTTTGATGTCGGCTGAAGCACACGTCAACCAAGCCGGTGTAGTCGCTGCTTCTGCCGCGATGTGACTACAGTCTGGTTGGGACTGCTCTCAGGAGAAGACAAGAAATCATGTTGAGACTTGAGAAACATTGAAATGTTGAAGCCCCTTCATATGAGTGTCAAACCCTACAACATACCCAGAACGTGCCACGCCAAACTCCAATTAAAGAAGATGCATTTAATTGTCTACATGCATAATGACAGGCATATAAAGGCATGCTCATTACTCTAAAAGTGAGAGAACTAACAAGATATCCTTCCTTAATACAGCTAAAGTCTCTCTAGCTGTATTTCTTTTCTTTGGTGACTAATTGTTCAATTGTATAAAACTACATTTGGATGTATAAGTTTGCTGTTTTGTCATTTAGGCTGCTTTAACTTAGTAGAGTCAAAACAATCGAAGAAACCAATGAGCAAAGTGCCATTACTTTAATTCCCTATCCACAGTGTATTTTAAAGGCAACAAAAGTCACCAATCTTTATGTTCTCATGTTTGATAAACTCAAAGTTAATATCACTCAATTTTTTCCAGATTTAAATAAATATAAATCTCAGTATAACACCGTCCAGTTCAACAGCACCATAAACTTACAGCCTCCTTAAGGAGCAGGGAACTCAATCAATACTTTGCTAAAACACTTTACGTTATATGACAGTCGACAGGATGGTCGTGTTTATTCCAGAGATGTTTTATTGAACTGACTGCATGCCTTGTAGCTAGGTGTGCCTAATAAACTGGAACTTTGTAAGGTGGCAGTCAACCAGAGCTGTTATGCTGCTGAAGTCCTTTTTTTGAAACTTGGGTAAAAGTAGCTGCTGTTAAAGACCAGCTTTGGCGTGTTTGAAGAAACAATGAGGTTACGACAAAGGGCATTAATTTAACAAAATGTTTCAGTGACCAGTAAATCCCTTTCACTGTGATTTCTAAGCCCAACGTTGAGCACTTAATAGCAGCCCTACCAGAGTTGTCTTCAAAGGCTTTGTGGTCAGTCTGTCTGTGGCTGAGAGGCATTGAAGAGCAGGCCTTTGTGCATTTTGACTCAACCAATGCTTTCTTCAAATCTCTTGATGATGCCTCATAAATAAGAGTGACTCCAATGTAAACTGTTATTAAAACCTGGGACATGGTGGGAAACATAATTGCCCAGCAGGAACATTTGCACGGTGTGTCCTGAATCTGATAATGCAGAGGACATGGAGAGTGGTGGAAAAGTTTCACCTGATGTATGTGTGGAGGCACAGGAAGATCAGGTTGTTGTAAGTTTACCATCACATACGTTTAAACCGATTTTATATATTTGATTGGGCAGCAGTAATCACAGACAAGCTGTAAATTTTCTTTTAACAGTTTCTCTCAGGTTTCATTCTTGTATGGTTTTCCTTTTGGATCAGGTCTTGGTTTCTTCAGAGGACTTCTTCTGTTATTTCCATTTTTTGGTTCTTGGAAATAATAGAGGCAGTAGTTGTTTTGATAAGTTAACTTTGAATTGATCAAAATTGGTTTGTGTTGTGAGTTCAAATGTAAGTTCAAACATGTCGAACCAACACGTCACTTACCTTTCATTGACAAACTCCTTTGAAATAGATCATTTGGTAGCCAGCTGTATGTTTTCAACACACCTCTTGATATGTTAAGATTGGACCACATCAATTAATATGGACCCTGTGTGTCCCACTATGGACAAGGCTATTGATCTCTTTCACTCGGGGGGCCTGATTGCCATGCTGTAGTTGAATGATTTTTTTTTTTTTCCCCCTCCCGTGGTCACATACTAATGAACAAATGCCACAATGCAGAAAAATGGCAATATCAGCGTTTCATTACGTGTCAAGGTGCTTGTAGATGTGCTGCCCTCATTAAACCCTCTGACACTTGCCTGCTGCTGCAATTTCCAGAGTGCTCATGTGAGTAGAGGCCATTCGAGTGGCATCATTAGTGGGGTTTGGCCTCATCCGATGGCAGATAATTGGAAGGGTGGTTGTTAAAATGAATTTTCATTCCAGTTTTAGCCGCTGATAATGGTTTCCAAAAAGTTCATGTTGCAAATTAATTTAACACCTTACTAAACGCTCCTGTGAGTGGTTTGTTCTGTATGAAAAAGACTTAAATTATTATGAATAATGCTTTTTATGACCTACAAAAGCATCAGCATGGAGTTAATTTTTTCTATCCGGTTATTTTTGAAACCGTTTCCCTTGCTGCAGGGCGGTGTCAGACAGCCGATTTAACAACACAAGGCAGAAACAGAGTTTTAAAAATTATATTCATTGTGTTCCTTCAAGGAGCACTTCACTGTTAAGCGACTTTCCCAAGGACACTTTGACATGTATCCATCGTATCATTATGCATTTTGAGGGAGAAGGGGATCGAACCGCCGATAATCTGATTAATGGACGACCCTCGTGAACCCTCTCTTGAGACGATGCCAAGCAAGTCCAGCTTTATCAAGCGTTGATAGTGTTTGTTCCTCATCTGCAAATCCATTTTCTTTGATTAAAAAAAAAAAAGAAAAGAAATGCAACATTTAAACCACCTGTTGACTGTATGGCTCATTCATGTTTTTTAAACTGTAGTTAGCGTCATGTAATGTTTTTTTTATAACCAATATAAGTTCTTGCAGGATTTGGTGGGGACTTAAAAGGGAGCTAAAATGTGCAGTTGGACTTGCATATAATAGAAATGGGAAAAAAAAAATGAGGTGGCTCTGTCATGGCTTGATGTGTAAATAAGCAAATATTTTCAGACAGCAGGTTATAAGGCTGTTTTCACAACAGTTGGTGCAGGTTTACAAGAACTGCAGCTTTATTAAATATTACTAATTACACCTTTTTATAGGTCTAGTATGCTACAATGCTGGTTAAAGGGCCTAAGTGACTCAACAAGAGCCCCACCCGACTGTAAAAGCCCTATCTCTCGGCAGGACAAAGCAGTGATGTAACTGGTCACAATATTGATGGCAGCCTCCATTGACTTGTCCCATTGACCATGCCAGTGAACTAGCTTGCGGAATACCAATACACTTGGACTCTGACATCATTTTCCATCATGACATGCCAACATGTCTGCTGTTAAAAAGGTTTAATGTAAAGTTGATGTTGAAATATTTGTAAGAATAATTGTTGTTTAACAGCCTGAAGGCCTTGTCTGTTCGAGGTACGTGGCAGCTGAGACATAAACTGGCTGTGCAAGGACAGGCAAGGTGAATACTGGATTCTGATTGGCTGTAGGCTGTAAATTATTTCCTGGACATAAAATGAATAATCTAAAAGTAGTTCTGTTAAAACCAATGCGGGAGTGCAGAATCCTACAGTTCGTTTATACCTCGCTACCAGCGCAAGACCGCTGACTCTATGCACTTGACCGGTACAATTTCCATTCATGTAAAAACAAAAAAAAACTTCTTCTTTATGTTTGCTGTTCTTCTCTGCTCTTTTATTAATATTGTGAACGTGGCATACTACAGGTAGCATTGACATAAAAGCAAGAGTTCTCATTTTAGCATCATGGAGCAGGCTTTGTTGCTTCTTCCACTACTTCAGCTTGGTTCTTAGACTTTTTCAGGACTGCAATGTGTGAAAACACCTTTAGCTTTCTTTCTAATGGCTGAGCCCAATGTATCAGCCTAGAAATATCTGCTGCTGTTGTCAAGTTTATATCTGAGAGTACTCGGCGTTATTAGTGAAAAGCGCAGGTGTTACCAGGGAAACAGAGTACTTGTGAACAACATTATGTATTCATTGCAAAACACATAGAAACATAAATTAACTGACCATGGCATTAGTGTACTTGTGCTCTTCGAGATGGCCATAATCAAGAATTTATGGACTCCACTTATGCTATCGTCTGACGCACACATCACCCATAAATTTTGAATAGTTGACACTGATATCCAGGTTGGAGTACTTCTTTATTGCAGCCCTGATATTTGATTTTAGTCTGATCGAATTTTCCAGGCCCAGGAGTGGGAGGTTTTAAGCCGTGGTGTTGAACTCAGATGCCGGGGCATTAATTGCAGTGTCCTTGTAATGCGAGTCCGGATGAATCACAGAGGGGAGCCGCTGCCTGTTTGGCTTGCGCGCTGTCAAGCTGTCCAGGTCTCGCCTGAGAAAGTGCAGAGGTTTAGCTCTACTTGAATAGCTGAGTTTTCCCTGGTGTGGAGGCACGAGCGCTTCTACGCTAATGAACATCTTCTTTTTAAGAGGCAAGGAGAGCGAGGCTGCATTAACTTGGGACAGCCTGTTCTGTGAGTTTATTGAATAACAGCAGGATGTTTGGGAGAAATGAGAAGCATTGGTAAAAGTTTTGAAAGGACAGATACAGCAGAGGTGAAGTTTGGAGAAAGTAAAGAGATGGACTGGTTTTATTTTTAAGTCAACAGAAGCTCTCCATGCCATGTCTGCTAGTTAAGCTGTAGGGTATCTCAGCTAATGCAGTTTCCAAGCAGTCATAATTTCTCAGATTGAAGCATACCTTTTGCTTTCCTGCAGTGTGGACCTTAGTTAACGGATGTCAGTGTCAAGGTAACCGCTGTACTGTATATCAGAGAAGCAGGTAAAAATAACCTTTTTGTTGCGAGGCAAGAGTGAAAATGTGATTGTCAGTCTTTTCTTTAGAGAAACTCTCACAGCTGTAAGTTGCCCTGGATCTTCTGGTGCGACAATTTGATGACATCGTCCCACCACTTGTTGTGGCTGACGTGCCGAGTTCAAGCCGGGTCCATTTATAAGGCCGGGTGGACATTAACAACATGACATAAAGCAGTGTGAATGCCCTGTGGTGACACTCAGGTTCAGTCTCTTTCAGGGGGGGGGGGGGGGGGTTCACTGCAATAATTTCTCCCATGTCACGAGGCTAATCACCCTGGCTCCCCTCCCACAATCCATCAGTGTCTGGAGGACGGGGCTTGCGGGGTTCTGGCAGCTGTTGTCGGGCTGAGTCAATCTGTTATGGCCGATGCCAGCCCGCGCAGGAGGGGGAGAGGAAGAGCTCTCCGGAGGACACAGCGAGCGGGCTGCTGCCGCTGCTACGGCGAGATAACAAGAGGATTTATTTGTTGGGAAGGCAGGATTTCAGGGACTGTGTGTTAATTTTGCTCCGTTACCCACTAACTGTTCGCAGCCCACAATAATTGCAGGGTAACACCATGCTGACGAGGGACAGTTTTTATATTTTAGAAATAGATTTTTTTTGTATATTATAATCAAATAGAACTTAAACACGTAATTATTGTTGATCTTAGCTTTTGGTGTTTCTTATTGTTGCAGCTTTCCGCCTTGGGAATTAACTCCCCCACTCCATTTCATATCTTTATAGCCATATTTTATTTGTATCTAAACTAAATATCTGTGTTTTTTGATTGCTTGTCAGACAAAAGGAGACATTTGGAAATTTCACCTTAAATGCACCCAGGGAGCATGTGATGGATGTGTGAAAGAATTTCACTGGATGTGTCAGTCGAATATGTTTTGAAGGAAGGACATGCAAACAGAAAGTTGTGTGAGAAATAGTCGATAAACCTTTAAATGTACTCTTATCTTTGACGCTAAGGCACAAGTAGTTACATCTGATTTGGGATCGAGACTATATGAGTTGTGTTTAACCTTGTATCAATTATAGTCATGATTCAAATTGAATGAACAATATACAATGAATGAATCCCAACCTAGACACATGCTTACATAGCTCAGCTCCCCGCCTCTCCTGATGTGCTGTGGCTTAGCGAAGAGAAACTGTGTTTTTTTTTTGTTTTGTTTTTTAATCGTTGGGGCCGTTTGTTCTGGAGAGGAAGAGACATCTGTGAAATAAAGCGACTCATGCACATGAACAATGAAGCTTCATTTTAAGATTTGCTGTTTGTATCCTTAAGTGCTGCAACTCTGCATTAAAAATGTGAGTGTTTTACGGGTTGTCTTGATTGATCTTGTCTTGATGTGTGTAAGTGTAAGCCCAGTGGGAGACTACATTATGAAACAGATCATGTAAAAAGCTATCACTCGGTTGAAAAGATAATACAAAGTAATTTCTAGTTGCAACTGTTAATGATGCAACATGGATATCTAATGCAATATGCCATCAATAATATCCAATTAATATAACTGCATAAGCCCTCTCCGTCTCTGGCTCATTTAGTCCATGCTAAGCTATTCTGTTGATATGTTGACCAACAAGCTTAAACAGCCTCCTCTATTTTGTAAGTAATTTTAAGTTTTGATGGATATCGTATGTGTTTTCCAAAAATAGACAAAGGAAATGCCAATGTTGGTGGCGGTATTTATGGTAGTTTTGCATCAAAGTGATGTATGTCCAAATACATCTTATTTAGAGAACGAGGACAGTACTCTGTGGATTCAAATCACTCTTGAGTTATAGCCAAACATCGGCTACTTTTCTGCGTGATTATCATGGCTTACAAACTGGTCCTGTTTTTGGATTTAGCCAAACTGCTGATCGCGCGGAGCTTGCACAGATTGAGGCTGCTGCTGCTGCTGCTGCTGCTGGGAGAGAAAACTGGCACAGACCTCATGATTGGATTCAGTCGTCAAAGCAAATATTTGGAGTCATACTTCCATTTGTGGACTGTTCAGAGTGCACAGCTGTTCGAAAGTTTTCGAGGGTAGACGGAGGAGAAAGGCTCAATAACTCACTTTTTCTGATTCACATTCCTGTGACAGTTGTGGATGTATACTGAGAAAAAGTTAAACTTGAAACTGTCAAAACTTTCACTTCAAAATGGGCTCTTTTACAGTAAAGTTTTTGAGTTTTTATAGCATGAAAATAGAGGTGAATACCATTTCTGATTGGTCTGTTTGGTGCGATGTGTTTAACCATGTAAATGAGCTATTGTACACATGACACTTTATTAGTTAACACCTGTGACTGACAGCAGAGCATCTGCTGTGTAAAAAAAAAAACAGTTATCATGACCTAATTTACATCCATGACATAATAGAGATGGTGAGTGTAGATTGTGTGTGATAACAGCTGTTAACATCAGAGGTGTCACCGTCAACGCTGCTATAAATCTGTCTCATATGTAGACAGTTGTTCATCTAGATCTCAACTTTCCCCAATGATGTTGTGTGTACCAGTTGGTGTTGATACAAAAGTATTGTTGAAGCTCCACTGTAAGTCAGCCCCCCCCCCCCCCCACACACACACAAAGAATTAGCATAAAATAAAAATTGCCTTAATAAGAAAATCTGAGCAAAACAAAAATCAAATAGACTCTCCTGTAAATTTATCTTTCTTGTGTTTTATTTTGTAAACATTACAAATTTGATTCTTCTGTTAAACTTCCTGTTTTATTTGGGGAGTTTCATTTGAAAACACAGAATTGGATGGGCGAAACAGTTTGACACAACTTGATATAATTCTAGTGTAATCATTAGCAGTCACTCACATAATTGAGGGTGTAACATGCGCAGGCATCTGGAGGTGGGTGACCAAAGTCTGGTCCCTCTTTTTGTTTCACTTGTCCCCATCAGCCCCCCAAGTTCAGAGTCCTGGTTGAAGCCTATGTGAATACTCTTCCTGTCACTGCAAGCATCAGGCCAAAAGGACTAATTTTTGGACAATGTTGGATTTGTATTAGATTTTATGCCCCAATGCGGAGGAGCTTCCTTATTTTGCAGCCACACAGAGCTGGTTATTTTACCCATCGTCAATTTCTCAGTTGATTGTCCACATCATTTCCTGTGTGGATAAAGTTATATAAAATCACAGCACCATAGAGGATGGTATCGATCCATATCCATCATTTGCATGGTTGCCAAAGAAGGAGTCCAGAATGGGGGAAAAAATGGGATTAAAACTCTTAAAGTAAGGACAATAGAGGGAATTACAGAAAAAGTACTGGGTTGCCTGCACAAAAATGCAATTTCATTATTAGTGCAATTTGAGAATTTGTAAAAAAAAATAAAATAAAAAAAAAACATGGCAAAATGAACATAGGTATAAGGCCTGGCTATAAAAGCTATGTGTTCATACTATTTTGATACAGTCAGATGAAGCTCAACCTAGCAGTCAGCTCGACGAAGATGTAAAAAAAAAAAAGGCTTTTTCTTTTTTAATCAGGAGTGACAAATGAGCAGGACATGCAGCACCCAGACATAGAAACTGACTTTTACACTCTTTAATCCCGTATATTTTCTCATACTGCGCAGGCCTAATAATGAGGTTCAGTTGCTGCATCTACGATCCTCCATTCCCCGGCACGTCCCCTTTTTAATGTGTAACCAACTTGCATAAAGAAAGATTTTTGAACTTTACATTAGATGCTGTCACGGTCAGAGAGAGGAAGACAGAGGTTTCCTTTGACACACGAGAGACTGCCGCTGTGAACTTGACATGAATTCAATCACGATGGCAGCCACTACTCGGGAATACAAAAAGACTCTTCATCTTTTTTTTCCCTGCCCTCATTCCTCTTCCTGTCTCTGACTTACTGTTTAAGTTCTTGTAGTTGTGACAGCAAGCTTTCAGTCTTTGCTCCACATAAAGCATGATTACAGCACAGGCCACTGATAAAGAATGACCCTGCCCCGTGAAGTACCCCGAGATCTTTATTTCTCAAACAGATTTAACAATGCGTAGCTGTAGCACGCCCTTTGTCAATGTGATTCAAGTAGAAGAAAGACACATTGGTATATGAGTGTAGAAAATAACATCTAACACATGTTCCAACACTCTTCACTTGGTTCTTCCAAGGTGTTCAGTGTGTGCCGAGCCTGTTTGTAGCCTCAGACTTCTTTGCCCCCTTTTGATCTCTGACTAAAGTAATTATGTCGACGCAAATGGTTAAATGAGTACCATGTGGCAGCCTGTAATTAGATTTTTGGTAATGAATGGGTCAAATACCAGTTGAAGGAATTCCCTCTGAAGAAGGGGCTTGACAATGTAGTTGGTGCTGCTGTGTCACACGGGACATGCACATGCCCGATCACAGGACGTGATTAGAAGCTTGTTTGAACTTTGTTGGTGTTCCACATTCAAGAAACCCGAATATGACAAAATATTCAACTTGTAATACGGTAACTATTGGCCTGTCAGTTCAGCTCAGAAGCGAAGAGTTGATTTTACAAAACCACCCTTTAAGTGTCGTTTCCCCCAAGTGGTATTTCAAAAGAAACAATGGCTGATAAGTCAATGACAGGCTACAGTTTAAACAGAGCAGACCGATATGACTCATAGGATTATGGATTGCTGTATTGAAGCCAAGAGTTAAGAAATTCTGATTTTGTTTTCATTATATTCGGTCGTGAAAGTTGATAAACATCGCTGTTTCTCTGGTTGACGCATTTTCAATCACAGTTGGGGCGATGGATGTGGCGGGACTGGTTGCCTAGGTAACTAAGAAAACAGACTCTAATCAGATGATCAAAACAGAGAAAGTGATTTTTTTTTGCAAACAGATCGCCTTAATGTTGCTGCTGAGTGTTGGACAGAAAGTAAGAAAAAGAAATGGAAGATAACAATAACAAAGACTGATTGACCAACATGTGATGTGCATTGATTCTCATGATTCAGAATCGCAAAATTGCCACCTAAGAGCTGTGACAAAATTGAATCTTCACGTCAGCTCAACGTCCCAGCCCTAATGTCAACTTTGTTTTGCTCAGTCTGAAGTCCGGACCTTTGGGGAGTCTGATGAATTATTTAACCTTGCATCTTTCCTTCCTACTCCAGCAGCGACATCATTTGTATCTTCATGTTTATGTCATTTCTCTCCGTAATCAGTCGAACAATATCAGCACCAACATCACTGATTAATTCAGGAAGCTCATCAGCGACAACTATTTAGGCAAATCAAGAAAGCTAGGTCAGATCATTCATCCGTGGCACCAGAAAGCAATCTACAAGACAAACAACATTTGCACTCTGGCTTATTACAGATTCTGTCCGTTACCGCGCAACGGATAAAGATTAGAGTTTATTTTTCATCTCCTTGCAGATGTGATGTTTCTCCTGTCTTTTTATTCGCTCCTTCTTTCACACTGTCAGGAGCTTTCTGCACTGTTTGATAATGTGAGAATGATTGAAAAGCCAGTCAATATTGGGTCCTGTCATGTTATTCAGGCTCAGTCTCTTCATAGTCTGTCAAGCTTAAGAGCTATTCCTCTTTCCAGAGGAGGAAGATGTTATAGACAAAAATAGGAAAGACCCTCAGACACACAATCCTGCTCATATATTTAATCCCAAATGCTAATTTTACAGCCAGGCAATGCAGAGAAGAGGAAACTCAGCAGAGGAAATGGTGGAATGCTTCCTTTTCTTTAACACTTATTTAAGAACAATTAGCCATGCATGACCACAATCATCTCAAACATCTGTGTTTGAACAAAGCAGATTCAGTCTACATTCTCTTTACTGCCTTCCTCTATACACTTAGAAACCATCATTTAAGGGCAACTACATTTACGTGGAGAAAGATTTGAGTGCACTTTGTTTTAAAAACATGAAGCAGCATCCTGTAAATATTTGACTTGAAGAAAGAGAATTATAATTAAAGGCCGATAAAGTATGAGCTGCAAGCTGCTAACTCAGTCCTTTTTGTTTTTGAGAGAAAAAGCACGGTCACAATGCAGTCTAACCATGTTTCGGAAACCGAAAGGAACACAATTAAATTTCCGCCTGCTGTGAGCGTTGCTGGCAAAGAAAAGGCAAGTGAAAATTAAAAAATGTCAGAGTGGGTTTGCAGAAGTTGGAGCTCATTAGAAAGATGTGCGAGCAGTTGTGCTCCGAAAAACAGGGGCATGTTTGTGCGTCTGCTCCGACTCTTAATTGGCTGTCACATTCTCAATTCTCACCAAAACAGTGCGAGTTCTCTGTGCGTCTCAGCGCTGTAGGGTCCGCTCGTCCCACAGCAGTTTTACAGCTGAGGCTTCAGTGACAGATTAGCACGCGCTCAAAAAGCCAGTGTGATGCATTTTGTTCATCATTCTTTCAGCGCATGCACAAGAAGTTCACTGTTGAAAGATGCGTCCAGGTTGCCAGAACAGTATCAGTATCCATCTATGCAAACATTTTTTATTTGTCCCATAATTCTTCACTATGTGCATCCCGTCAGTAGACTTTTTTTTTTGGATTGCTCTCTGGTGTAATCTTTGTCATATTGCAGGAGCTTCTCTGGGTTGGAAAACACCCAGGCCCATCTGTCATTATGAACTCATTCCTTCTCTCTCTCTCTCCCTCCCTCTCTCCCTCTTTCTTGGGTAATCTCTCCCTCTCTCTCTTTTACTGTTTATCTCTGTCTCTCTTGTCTCTCCCCGTGCGAAATGGCATTCAGCAAAGTCATAAATACACACCACCAAGACAGGTCGTGTGTGATGTTTGTCTCCGAACAACAAGGCGGTGTGATGGGTGGCTTCTCTGTCTGCCCCCGTTAGTCTTCGTCTTCTCTGCCTAATGCACACGCTGAGAGATAAAGGTCAACACACTCGTATATTTTGCACTGAGTAGGAGTTGGTCCGTGCGGAGGACGATCTTAATTGCTTCTGTGCTGGGTCATCACCACACTGATACTCCTGATGATCATAACGGCCTCACTGTCATCTCCTCAGCGTTATTAGATAATAAAAGGAAAAGCCGAGAAAAGCACCCACAAGCATCTCTGGAAAGTTTTCACAGGGTGTTTTAATCTAAAGCCTGATACTGTTATTGAAACTTCAATTAAAAAAAAACAACTTTAATAAGACCTGTATGTCAAAGTTTCTCATTTTTATTGACCACATTAGGGTTGAGCTAATGGCTGATTATGTAGCACTTATGATACAGAAGTGAATAATTAAGAAAAATTGAGAACGCAATTGTCAGGTTTACTTGGAGAAACAGACCTGATCTAGTAGATGTCGCCCCTTGAGCACCAGCATGAAACCAAAACAAACTGCTGCTTGGCGACACCTCCGCCATACCAAAGCCTTCAATCTCCTCCAGCGACTTCCTTTTTAAGATCTGCTAATGAACATCAAAAGCACTCTAACACTTTCCTGAAAGCTAAAGAATCCATAAGTGTATAAGATGTAAGCTTCAAACACAGAGAGCGTTTCACACGAAGAACACTCTCTGTTGCTTTTGAGACACATTTGGATTATTCATTTTTGTCAGTTAATAAGATGATTTATTCTACACTCGATCAGATAACATCAGTAATTTTGCCTAATAAAGTACCCAACAAGAGGTAAATGTGATACTTGTAATGTAAAAAGTCTCTAATTTCCTGTCCTTTCACTACCTCTCTGAGCACCACTCCACAGCTCTACAGTTACCTCGGTAATTCAGCAGTGAAAAAAAAAAAAAAAAAAAGGTCCTTGAGAAGGCTCAGTCAGCCGTCTGCAGATGAGCTGTGAACCATGGCTACAACAGCTGCTCCACTCACACAGCCCTGTGGCTCTAACTTCCCCTGCAGCTGCCTCCATCTTTTTTTCTCTTTTTTTTTTTTTCCTTCCACCACCTCCACAGGGAATGCTTCACCTCGATCCTCTCCATGAAATCACAATTAATAATGGGAAGAGTTTACTTCAAGCACAATGAGCCAGGGACCCTTAAGGGGGGAAAAAAATGCATCAGGGTAACCTGGAGTCCCACAGGGCATGATGAGATTCTAAAGTGCAGCACTATCACCTCCAGTAAGCTATAATTGTGTGATTGCATTAGCAACACTTGAGTGAATCTGTTTCACTAGTATCTTTGTTTTCTTGAAGTGCAGCTCAAGGCTACAACTAAGTTGTTTTTTTTATTTTTTAATATTCTGCAGATGAATTACTCTATTGACTCTTTCGTCCTTAAAATGACTGCAAATATTAAGAAATGGCGATCACTTCTGCACGGAAAAAAAAAAACCTTGGCCCAAACCCAAAATCAGTTTGAATTGAGCCAGCTTTTCTAAAGAAAAGCCAATGAATGCAAGTAAAACAAAGCTACCACTTAAAGTGTTCCTTGCACCTTTTCTAAGGAAATACATGTGCAGAACATTAATATATGGGGACAGAATAAACTTCAAGTTAAGTGTTGTTGTCATTGATTTTTCTGCGTTTAGGCAGAGTTGTCCCATGAAACTGAACTACAGTGCATACTGTATAACCTTCCTTCTGCAGCAGAGGAAATTCTCAGAAGCAGCACGGCAGAATGAGTCCTCCTTTCGTCCTTGAACAGTTTTGTTCCTGGCAGGATTTGTTTTGATTTACTGTAAGCTGGGGAGAACTATTGTTACATGAATGAATCAGCATGTTTCCATGGAAGGCCGTGTTGAGTGTATGGTTGTTTTTTTTTTGGCTGGTCCGTCCAGACTGACACATTGTAATCTCTGTGAAGTTTGTCATGAATTGTCCTGCATAACTTCATAGCCCTCAGAGGATGAATCCACCTGACTTTGGTGTTCCCGTGACTTGTCCTGTAGCACCTCCATGAGGTTAATGATTTAGTTTTTTATTGAACTGAATAGCAATTGGTGTACAAAAAGACACGTCTTTCTTGTCCAAGCTCTTCCCTTTTTCAGACATTTTATCCGTTCCAGATATTTGTAAAGTGCCATGGAGCCTTCCATTAAACAAAGTAGCATGTTTTCAACAATTGAAGAGCTAACAGGGGCTTAAAGAATTGTTTTTTAATCTACTTTTTTGTGGTATAGACATTCAGGTTTCTCTCAGGATAAATCACTTCTGCAGACTGTTCAGATAAAACCACATCCAGTTTACCATTACAGGCCTTCTTGAGGGCTTAAATACCTGTAAGTGAAACGGCATTAATGAATATCAGTCTAACACCCAGTGTTTTCTGTTAGTGTTTTCACAAAGAGATGCATTGGGATCGAAGGGGGGAATCAGACTGAGATTTATCAGCATAAAGCCCCCCCCCCCCCCCCCCCACCCCCACCCCCCCCCGTGGAAGTACAGCCTCAAGATTCAGTATTTTCACTTCATACCAGACACCCAGCCGGATTAATTATGATGTAAACTGTCTCACAAATTACAGATTAAATTGAAATTTGGTCTGTTTTTTATTATTTATTTTCAGATAGAATTAGCAGTGAGACATGGGTAAATCAGCAGAAGAGAGCGTTTGAAGTGTTGTGGGAACTCTGTGTCAGTCTTATCATTAGATGTTTGCTTTAGACATTAAAAGAAAAATCAAAGATCCATCTTCTTAATATTTCAGTCCTTGCGGAAGCTACCGCTCTCAGAGCCTTGCTATCCTGGGCCTTATTAAAAATACAAGCTGAGTGATCTCCCTGTCGGCCCCTCGAATCTGTCAATTCACTTCACTGTCTGTCAAAAAAAAGCTCCCTGTGATGCATCAGCGAGGAGCAGAAAAACACACAAACCCCCCCCCCCCCCCGCTCAACTTTTTGGGCAGAATATGCCAGAAACTAAAGCTGGAGTTGACTTGATTGTGGTCGAGTTGAAATCTATTATATTTTGATGTCGGGGCCGTCTGTGCTTCCTGTTCGTTCAGAGAGGAATTTCAGGACTGTCTCAGAAAGCTCAGCCAGTGTACGGAGAGACTGTTCAAACATTTATACAAGCGCTCGCCTTCAAATGTCTGGGAACTTGTGCAGCAGTGTTCCAATTTCTTCATCCAAAACTCTGAGCTCTGCACCTGCTGCTGTCATTCTTTGGTCTTATACTGAAGATGTTTTGCCCAGACATGCATCTCTGCAAACACTACATACTTGTCACGCTTCTGTGACCCGGCACAAGCTCAGAACATGATCTTGATTGTGGTTAAGTCTTGTGTTAAATGCGTCTCGTCACTTTTTGTCCCTCTGAATCAAATTAGCAGACCGCTACACTTATGCAGTCTACGTTATTTAAAGGCTTGGCCAGCGTTTTGCTGACTAAGTCATTGTTTGCTCTGTGCTCACCATGTGGAGCAAAAGGTTTTTCTATCTGGGTCATCAGCACGGTAGTGGCTGTGCTTTGGCTTCTCCTCTCCATGAGAAGACTACAGAGCAGAAGATTTGAACGTGATGCAGTTTTTAGCATCTGAAAAGAGGCTCAATGATCTTATTAAATCAGCACTGATAAAACAATAAATAGAGATTGGACATCATGTAGGAAGGAGGAATTTAAGTATCAAATGTTTTATAACATGTTTGCTCTCTGTAGCCACTTCCAGCCCCTCCAAAGCTTCCCATCCGGCCCCCAGAATTTAAATTGTCTCGGATGATTAAACAATAAACATAAAAAAAATCAAATCTCAAGGCTAAAATATTCTCATTTGGTGACACCAACGTCTTCACATCTGGCTTGACAGCTGTCAGGCTTGTGTGCAAGCGCAAGTCCGGCCCCCACAGTGTCTTTTAAGAAAAAAGCTGGCCCTGATATACAGTGACGAAAGCCCAAAGAGTGCTGCATAAATGAGTCCTAAAACCAGGGAATCTGTCAACCAATAGTTTTGAAGTCACATATTTTTTAACTTCAAAACCTTGCCTGAAATGAGGTCTTTGGTTAACATTAGTTTATGAGATTCACAGGAAAAGAAACATCTCCCCCCACCCGTGATTATTTTGATGATGCTGCCAAATATTAAATGGCCATCATTTTAAACAATTTAATGGCATTGACCAACAGGTTATTATTGATGCCAATCACATGCCTGAGTTTAGAATAGCAGCACATGAATACATGACGAATTGACAGAAAAGTAACTTTGTACTATCAGAATTTGAGATGAGCATGCTCTCCCAACTCTACTAAACGAGACCGCCGCGGTTGATGTCATCGAACTTTATGGCTTCTTTCCTGTTTGCCACCTAAATATGCCCTGCTGCACTTTATTAACAAGTATCTCAAAGTAATATTGCATGTATAGAGGTTGTGTTCTTTGAGGTCATGTCGGTGTAAGTGCGAGTATTTTTATATCGCACTCTGAAATCTGTGCTGCCTTGTATGCCTCAAGCTTACAAGTGATAATGGCTACAAAAGCAGCTATTCAGGTGCTTAACACCAAACCTCCTCACAGGCAGCTCAGCGGTAGGTAATGATGGCATTATCATCGATCCCCGCAGAATAAGTCCAGACTGATCGTCATCGATGCTTTCCCGTGTGTTCCCCGTGCAGAAAGCAGTCAGATTAAGCCCAATGTGGCGGAGAGAAGGAAGCACTCTGCAGATTAGAAAGCTACGACTGCAGAGATTGAGATTGAGTTTGTTCTCTCAGTGAGTGTGTGTGTGTGTGTGTGCGCACTGCTCTGTTTGCAACAAGCAGCCACAGGCAAAGCTTTTAAACCAGCATGTTTTTTGGCTCCAGATTAGGCTTAGCTGCAGCGTTTGCCAACATCTGTCTGCCATTACCCCTGTGACACTGGCAGTCATGCAGCAATTAATCAGAGCGTCGTGATAGTTGCCTGTCGGTCACTCTGCACCTCAGGCACATAGCTGAGCAGCAGGGGGAGGGTCAGTGTTCAAAGGGTCACCTGTCTGGGGAGGGTTGACTATACAGAGTCCTTCTTCAGTACACCAGAAACCTTTAGTATTAGTAGTAGAGCTTCTTAATATTCACCTCCAGTTCTCCATTTCTTCATTTGACTGTGGCTGCTCTTTTGAAGCTGATAATGAACTGACTTCAGCATCCAATGCATGCTGATTCTCTCTTACTGGTATTTCAAATATTTAAATAAGCTACTTTTAGAAAGCCGGATTTGGTTGTTGTATTTAATGCAGAAGTATCCCGGTGACTTGTTTATTAAAACCGCCAGATAACAGAACTCCACCCTAAGGCTATAAAGTGTTACAGGTAGTAAGATGTTTTCAAATGACTTTGTCACTTTACACATGGGAAAATATTTGATTTTACATGTGTCATTTTTGTCTTCGTCTGAGGAAATGTAAACACAAGATGACACATCCAAGTGTTTACGTAAGTTTTTTACAACCACATGATGACTTAACAAGAATCAATGTGACAAAGTACTAGTTGGAAAAAAAATTCAATGCAATACCTCTACCGTAAAATCATTTCATTATATAGATTCATCATGAGCAATAGTGATTAATTTAGAGAGAAGAAACCCCTCTATACCCTCTGACATCATCAAACTGTGATTTCTGTTATTGTGGCAGATATCGTATGCTGTGCCTTTTTAAAGGACAGAACGCTTTCAAGGTTTCTGACACTTAAAATGCAAGATTTTCACTTATTCAGGTTGGTTTTGGACATTTACGGTGTCCCAGAAGTTGTGATGAGGATTTGTTCATCAGATAATGAAAAAAAAAAATCAGAAAAATTCTCCATTGTAATTTTGGATGAAAACTTAACAGTCTCTCAACAGTAAAAATTTCCTTTATTTCTTTTATACATGTACAAGTAATCCTTTGGTTTTTCCACATAGGTCTAACCGAACACAGAATGACAGGGCGCTTTTCTGAGATGTGACAAATAAAATTCTTAATTTTTTGTATTTTCTGACGACAACAAATATGTTTATGTGAATAATCAGAAAAGTAATATCTGATAAAAAAATCATCTTTATGCCACATTCCTTAAGTAAACTTCTTCAACAGACTTTTTAAGGTAAAACATAAAGGTATGGACAGAGGGGAAGAATTTAAAAAGTCATAATATTTTATTTGTCAGGGGGAAAACAGGTTTGACATCCTGCAGTCGGATACTATGAGAGGTATTCATGCAGACATGCAGTTACAAAGAGACAAGTAGCAGCATGATGACGGTCATTTTAGGCGAGATGAAATCACATGCCCGTCATGTGATTGGCTAGTACAGTTCCTCATTCCTCTCTTTGACAGATACACACATACACGCTCACACATGCGACAGCTGTAGTATAGGATGCATTTTTTTCAGTAATCCTGGAGGCAGCAGGGGAACGTGATTACTTCACCCTGTCTCAGACTTTTCTACGTTTGTTTTCTGAGATGGTATCTGTCTAGATTGAGATGTAACGAGGCTGTAATGAAAGAGGTACAACCACAGAGGCTTGGCTTTAGTAGCACAGGGAAAAGTTTCCTTATCAAGAGGAACTGTTGGAAGGTAAACACCACCTCATTCCTCCTCGCCTCCGGCCTCTGTCACTGTGTCACCCTGAGTTGCACTGCTTCATCAAAGCCCCCTCTCACTGTTGTGGGCTCAGTTATGTTAGATAAGGACTGTTTGGCACTTGGCCTATCAGTCTGACATCCGCTGCGCTTGTGCTGTGGTGTGATATCTGGCTTGAACTCAGAGAGCCGACTGTCTGCTGCTCACGGAAAGAAACGATCTGTGCAGATATTTAGATTGTGCTGATGATGTAAGAATCCTTTAGGGACGTTTACGTCTGTTAAAGCGGAGCTAATATTACTTCCGGTTTTGTTGGGGCTTATAGCCTAGAGCTGTCTTTTCACAACTGAGCATGCAACTCCAGAGGGCTTTGACATTCTTTGCATTTTTAAAAACAGTTACAGGATGACAGAGCTAAAGACAAATATGTGTTTGGTTAGGGATGTACCAGACTCGGATTCTGTCATTCAAATTACATTTTGCTGTTTAATACAGAGGCTTTACCAATGAGTCTGACAACTATAACGCCTATTTAAGGTTCTATTTTGAGGATAAAGCATAGGCCACTATGTCATAAAAAATTCATCACCACTGGCCTCAGAAACATCTAGCAAACTTTGAACATAAACTGCCAAAAGTACACCACTTTGCATCAGAAGGTGATGCTGTTTCTCTGTTAAAGCATGAGCACTTTTCTGTCCTGAGCTGGTGAGGATAATTCCACATCACTCTCTCTCTGTGTGTGATGGACTGTTACCAAGGGTGCTCAGTAATTTGAGTCAGTGATGAGGTCTGGATGCAGTGGGAGGCCTTTAATGAGATTTGCTGGAGGTGTTGGCTTGCAACAGTGTGTAGTTTACTAGTGATGGCACTCCCCTGTTCGGTGTTCTCCCTGTGTGACTTGGAAAGAGATGAAACTGGAAGAAACAGATACCCCCTCTGGTATTCTGCAGCATTTTCTGGACCTTGCGATGATGCACAGAATGCAGTGAAATACAGGATGTGCTGCAGAGCCTTGCTTTATAAAGTAGCTTCTACATTGAAAATGGAAAGCCTTTCTTTATTTACTGTGGACTGAATCTGAGGACCCTTCAGCTTTCCACCTCCTGTGTCTTTGTATTTGCTAATAAGTCTGTTATATGAATGCAGAGGGAAAGAGGGAGCAGCATCTAGGTCATGTGTGATGTGTTTCTCAAGATCGGTTGTTAATCTTGTAAGAAGGCTTTACATCAAAAAGTCAATAAAATGCAGGTCATTCTTTCTTATGGATAAACTGTGGTCACATCTTTTAACGCTGAAGACTCTTATTTAATCATTGTCACTCTTTCTCTTCCCAGGTTCCTGTGTTGGGAAGGAAGAGACGATTTCACAGATTCCTGACAAGGTATTAAAAAAATGACAGAATCTCAGATAAGACCACCCACCAATCTCACTGACCTGTGAGCAGTCATGCACTCTCTGCATCACCCATCGAGGGAAACCCCTCTACAGATGTGGGCCCTTTTTCTGACATAAATTAGAAAGGGTGAATCAAATAACAGAAATGGCATTGGATCATGTGGGCTTTAACGCCACAGAGTACATATTAGATTCAGATGAGGCGGAACCTCTAGCTAATATCCAGAGGACTCTTTAGAGGAGGAAAAACAGCCTCGGATGACCTTAACAGAAGGACGAAGCTACAGCCCAGCTTTGATGATTTAGGATCCATCCCGCTGCCTTGCTGACAAGGTCGTACCATGGCTGCTGCTGATCCCCATAGCAACGGTTCCCTGGTGGGACGTGGAGCCGACTGAGAGAGTCAACAATGCAGCGTAACGGTGGAGGGGTTGGTGCCGGTGGCCAGCCATGGGTGTTGAGGCGTGTGCGTCTCACGTGGCTCAGTTTCATGCTCTTCTTCATTCTGGTCTTCTTCCCGCTCATTGCCCATTACTACCTCACTACCATAGATGAGGCAGGTGGTCCTGATAAGCGCATCTTTGGGCCGCGGCCGGGCGGCGAACTGTGCGAGGCCAAACACGTGCAGGATCTGTGCCGCATCCGTGAATCTGTCAGCGAGGAGCTGCTGCAGCTGGAGGCGAAGAGGCAGGAGCTCAACGGGGAGATCGCCCGACTCAACCTGCGAATCGAGGCTTGCAAGCGCAGCATCGACAGCGCCAAGCAGGATCTGCTGCAACTGAAGAACGTTATTAGCCAGACAGAGCATTCCTATAAAGAACTCATGGCCCAGAATCAACCTAAGCTGTCATTGCCAGTCAGGTTGCTGCCAGACAAGGAGGACCCAGGACTTCCACCGCCAAAGTCTGCACGTTTCTGCCGCCTACGCTCCTGCTTCGACTATGCACGATGCCCTCTTACGTCAGGGTTTCCTGTGTATGTCTACGACACAAGTTCCTACCAATGGGCGGACTATATTGACCCCTTGGTGAAGCAGGCTTTTGCAGCATCAGTTAAGAGCAACATTTATGTGACTGATAACCCCAGCATCGCCTGTCTGTATTTGGTGCTAGTGGGGGAGCTACAAGAGTTATCCTCTTCTCCGCTGCCACCTCCTTCAGAGCTAGAAAAACAACTAAAAGCTCTTCCTTACTGGAGATCTGATGGACACAATCATGTTCTCGTGCATCTTTCTAGAAAGTCCATGACGCAGAACTTCCTGTATAATGTGAGCACAGGACGGGCGGCAGTAGCTCAGTCCACCTTCATGGAGCAGCAGTACCGTGAGGGCTTTGACTTGGTGGTCTCCCCGCTGGTTCATGCCCTCTCGGAACCAAACTTTTTAGAAGTGCCACCTCAAGTTCCTGTAAAGAGGAAGTACCTATTCACCTTCCAAGGGGAGAGAGTGGAATCATTGAGGAGCAGCTTACAGGAGACACCCCCTCAATCTTTTGAGGAGGAAATGGAAGGAGACCCGCCAGCCGACTATGATGATCGCATAATCGGCACCTTAAAGGCAGTGCAGGACAGCCACTTGGATCAGGTGCTGGTGGAGTTCACCTGCAAGAACCCACGGTCAAGTCTGCCAACTGAGTGGGCTCTCTGTGGAGAGAGGGAGGACAGGCTGGAGGTGCTAAAGGTTTCAACTTTTGCCCTGGTAATCTCTCCAGGAGATGGACAGGTGGTAGCATCAGCAGGCTGTGGGATGAGGCTGTTTGAGGCCCTAGAGGTGGGGACTATCCCAGTCGTGTTGGGGGACCACTCCAGACTACCTTATCACCAGTTTATTCGATGGACTGAAGCTGCTATTATAGTCCCCAAGCCTCGTGTCACTGAACTACACTTTCTGCTGCGCAGCCTATCAGATAATGACATGTTAGCGATGAGGCGGCAGGGCCGCTTTTTGTGGGAGACTTACTTCTCCACCTCTGAAAATGTTCTGAACACCCTCTTGGCAAGCATCAGAACCAGCATCCAGGTTCCTGCTGCACCCATAAAAGAAGAACCTGCGCAAGAGATTCCTCACAAGGCAGGGAAGCTGGCAGGGACTGATGCCAACCTGGCTGACAACGGTGATCTGGATTTGGGCCCCGTTGAGACAGAGCCCCCCTACGCCTCGCCACGCTTCCTCCGCAACTTTACATACACAGCTGCAGACACCTATAGAGCATGGAACCGGGCTCCTGGGCCTTTCCATTTGTTTCCTCACACTCCCCTGGACCCTGTGTTGCCATCTGAAGCCAAATTCCTCGGCTCTGGTACCGGTTTCAGGCCCATCGGTGGGGGTACGGGAGGCTCAGGGAAGGAGTTTCAGGCTGCTCTGGGAGGGAACGTGCCCCGAGAACAATTCACTGTGGTTATGTTGACATATGAGAGGGAGGAGGTGCTGATGAACTCTCTGGAGAGGTTGAATGGACTGCCATATCTCAACAAGGTGGTGGTGGTGTGGAATTCGCCCAAACCTCCTTCAGATGATCTACTGTGGCCAGACATTGGCCTTCCCATTGTGGTGAGTACACAGCAATAGTTTGTTTGTTCCGTACCTACGCATCTCCTTGTCATCATGCCTCTCTGAGGAAACCTGTAACTTTTCTGAAGTGCCAGAGATGCTGCCACGTTTATTTAAATACTTTACCAATGAGTTGTTTGGATCAGTGCCTTTTGTAAGTCTCCAGGAGCCTGTAGAAATTACCAGCAGCTTTACTGAAAAAAAGATGCGAGGAAGTCTGACATGCATGAATAATAAAATTTGTGCTTTTGAATTGAGTCTGGAAAAAAAATCTAATATTCATGTGGCTTTTATTCACACTATTAGTTGGTGACAGAGACAGTACAAGTGGTAAGCTGTGCGGGGGGGACTGAATAATTTGTTTTTGTATTTGTCACTGCTGGAAAGTGCTGCCCGGACCTATCATGGATGAGTCAATGTGGGAAAGTGAATCGATTATGACAACCTAAAGCAGTAAGAAACCATGCAGGAAAGTACCTGATACTGCTGAACAGTCAGTGGCCAGGAAATGAATAAGACCATGGTCATGTATGTCAAATGTACAAAAGCATCACTGGAAAATGTCCTCAACCGTACTTAATTTACGGGGTTTGCGTGTTTACATTTCAATATCTCAATACTCACAAAACTCTGGTCTTTCACCTGCAGGTTGTCCGAACAGAAAAGAACAGCTTAAACAACCGCTTCCTGCCCTGGGACGCTGTGGAGACTGAGGCCATCCTCTCGATCGATGACGACGCTCATCTTCGTCATGATGAGATCATGTTTGGTTTCAGGTATGTGAAAGTTACTAAGCCATAAACACCATTTTGTCAGCAAATATTTGGGCTCTGATAAAGGGCACAAATGTCATTACTTTGGCATCATAAAGTCCCTATACAATGTTGTTCATCCACCGTGGAATCGATAATGTTTGACTGTTTTATAACATTGACTCAAATTGGATTTTATGCAAATTTAATTCACTCAGAAACAGAAAAATTTACTTTAATGTCTACTTTAGAATTTAGAAAAAGGAAGGCATCTCTCGACCCCCCTTTCCTGTGTCTCGTGGCCCCCCAGGGGGTCTCAACCCAAACTTTTGGAACCACTGGGCTAAACATTTTATAATTTAATGAAGAAAAATATCATTCGATGTTGAAACCCTAGACATAATTTAGTTTAATTATTTATGTTTGGAAAAGGTGCTGTGATGAAACACCTTTTTGGAATAGAAATGAAATGTTCATCCCCCGTGAGAAGTGAAAATGTCCCCTGAGAAATTGCAGGAGTATCAGCCAGAAAAACTGAACCAGCCACTGGAGAAGGAACCAGACGAAATAAAAAGGGGAACTGTCTGTGCTTTGTATATATGATTCATTTGCTAATGCTGTACTTGGATAAGCTGAACTTGAAAGCCGTGTTTAAACCAATTAGATGATCAAGTAGTCTGTAATGTTATTTTTATGCACCATCCCCTCCCTTCGCCAGTCATGTCTGCGGCTTGGTGCTGTAGCAGCTTGTCCAGACAAGCAGAAAGTAGCTCGGAGTTTGAGTGTGAACGGGGTCATTTGTCATGAATTATCTCGAACTGCCCCAGAATTACCCAGGAATGTTTTCCTCACCCCGACACTCTGCGAAGAGGAAGCATTACGCAGCTGCTGAAACTGTTACACCTGAGTACACTTAGGATCTTTTACATGTCTTCTGTGTCTCAAGAAGAAATTTAGAAGAGATTTAATGGAAACAGATTTTTTTTTATCTAAGACTTTCTTGCAGTGACAGGGCTACAGTGTGTGTAAAAAAAAAATGAGCCAAGAGGGATGTTTTGGTTTACATATCTGAATAAAACTGTCACATTCAGCAGAAGAAGACAACAGAACGGTTACTTAATTGCTCCCAAGAGGCGAGTATTTGTGACATTGCTTGTGCAGACGACAAGTTAAAACAGATGGATGTAAAAAGCGTGGCATATGCACAGACAGACACTTGGAAGCCGACGATTGGATCACAAAAAAACATACCACAAAATAGTTATTACCGGTAATCCTGCCCAAGTGAGTCTTAATTAATTGATTTGAAATAAGTTTGGCTTACTTTGTGTTTGGCAGAGTGTGGCGCGAGGCCAGAGATCGCATCGTGGGATTTCCTGGGAGGTACCACGCGTGGGACGTCAACCACCAGTCCTGGCTCTACAACTCCAACTACTCGTGTGAGCTGTCCATGGTCCTGACAGGAGCTGCATTCTTCCATAAGGTCTGATGTTGTTCTCCTCATCAAAAAAAAACAAACACACACACAACATTCATACAGATCGATTGATTTCCTGTCTCCTGGCCTTATCACTCACATGTCTCTCTTGTTTGCTTTTTGTAGTACTACGCCTACCTGTACTCCTACGTGATGCCCCAGGCCATAAGAGACATGGTGGACGAGTACATAAACTGCGAGGACATCGCCATGAACTTCCTGGTCTCTCACATCACTCGCAAACCCCCCATCAAGGTCAGTTATAGAGCGTGTTCAGCCCAGCATCTGCATGCTCTGGAACCCCCCCCCCCCCCCCCCCCCAGGCCTCTGTGTATTTATATTTCTGCCCACTTAGGCTCACCATTACTCAGAGTGACATGTCCAATATTCCACACAAATCTGAATCAACAACACAACACTGAATTGGTGTTCTATATCCTGTTTTTTTTTTTTTCTTTTGGCCCCTGGATTTTTTTTATTGGAATCCCATTTATTACCAGAGTGCACATTTATGGCTAGACAAATAATTATAGCAATCAAGCCAGGGAAGCTGTAGGAACAGAAAAAGTCATTGCAGTCCTCAGTTTGAGTTCTTTTTGATTTAGCAGCGTGTTAATATTCAGGGTGTTTCAGTGGGGGAATTAAGGACGTCTTTCATTGAGCGTGTTTCATGACAGCAGTTCACTGCAAGGAATAAGCTTTGTGAATAATGAATTTAGGGCAAGATTGAATGTGGACTCCTTAATGGTAGAGAAACTTTCCCTGTGTTTCTCGAAGACAAATAAAACTGAAAATAAATTGCTCTCCACAAGTCTCTGGTGCTGATTTAACAACATTCAAATTCAGCTGTAGGGATGTTTTCCCTTTTCTTGATTAATCATTGGCTGAGATGTTATTAGCTCTAGCTGGCAGGATAATTAAGCTAAAATTAGTTTGTAGGGTTGGTTTAATAAGCCAACTCCATCTGAATTATAAATGTCTCAGGCTGACTAGATTTTAAAACAGGGATCTTGCACATGATGGCTGCACACAAAGTACAATGCTAAAGGCTAAACCTGAAAAAAGAGCGATTAGGGACGTCACAATAAAAAAAAGTGCATCATTCTTCTAATGCACTGCAGTGAAGATTAGTCCTGTGATTATAAGTTAAATGTAAAATTAGACCCTTGTGTTATTGCTATAAAACTGCCTTTAGCTGCCTGGCTCTCACACTTGCTTTTATCTTCTAACAATAAGTTTTGTTTTAACACGGCAAGAGAAACCTCATTTAGGATTAAAGCTAGCATGCAAGGTAAGTTCAGCAAATGTCCTACTTACTCAAATGAATGAAATCAAAAGCAGCTAAAGTTAGCTTAAAACATGATATCGTCCAGGCTCTGTTTTATATGAGGAGATAGTGTATCTGTTAATGGACGTGTATGATCTGGCTTAATCCAGAAATCCCACAAGTTAATGATTTCAGCACATTGACACATTATCATTTGTTTCCTTTTTTCCATTTACTCTGGACTGAAATGAACATGCCGTCTTCCAAACTCCAGTTTTATTGAAGTCCTATTTACAGCAATTTAACGTCTGTAGAAATCCAAAGCTGGACACGACTGCTGTGCCTTGTCACACATTTGATCGCTGTTCATTGCTTCACTGGCTTTCCAATTCCTACAACACACTTTTGTCATCCTACAGGCAGCGTCATTGTGCTGTCATGTACCACAAGCGTAACTGACACAAAATACTCCACACAGCGAAGTCAGCACCACACAAACAAAACGACTCTCTCTTTATCTCTTATCTAAGGTAACCTCTCGCTGGACGTTCCGCTGCCCCGGTTGCCCTCAAGCCCTCTCGCACGACGACTCCCATTTCCACGAACGCCACAAGTGCATCAACTTCTTCGTCAAGGTGTACGGCTACATGCCGCTGCTGTACACACAGTTTCGGGTGGACTCTGTGCTTTTTAAGACTCGTTTGCCCCATGACAAGACCAAGTGCTTCAAGTTCATCTAGAATCCGACTGAGTGGCCCAGCAAAGAGACCAAAGCGGAGTGGAACTGAAGGACTGGAGTTATTTAAACAAAAAAAACAAAAAAAAAAAGAACAGCAGCTCCCAAAGTGCAGGGGTGATGAAGATGGATGGTTTGACTGTCAGGTTAAAAGCACAGGAGGAAAGTTTGAGGTTGGGATTTTTTGCCCGGGGGACGAAAAGACAAGTTAACCTTAAAAGCGGTTGGCTTGTGGTCTAATCTGCATCTGTCCTGAAAGTTTGAAGAGGGGAAGCTGAAAGGAACCACTGCCAACAAAATACGCCTTTTCAGTGGATGTCACTCGTCCTTTGTCATGTTCTTGAGTCATGCTCCTCATCAACCACTACAGATGTCATTTGCACCTCTTGACGTCCTGCTGAGGAAAGAGGGCGCTTGTACACAGTGTACAGAAACTCTAAATGAACCTTAAACTGACAATGGAGATGTTGGTTACTGAATCACTGTCAGACTGATCTCAGGCTGCGTTCACAGCCGCCTGAGGACTGTTTCAGTTTGGAAGAGCAAAAGTGGCTAAGACACTGGGCTGCTACTGTGCTTTTCTTTTTTTTCCTTCTTTTTTTCCGTTACAAACTGTACTTCTTGTACATGAGAAGCACTGATGGTCAGAAGTATTTTATTGAACTTTTTTTTTTTTTTTAATACTGTTGTTTAAATATGTAAAAAAAAACAAAAATCTCCTATGTGGAACGGACATTTTTCAGAACCTCTGCCTGTAGGAGATCAGACGCAGACTCGATAGTCTGAGGAACAGAGAACCTCAAATCCAAACATGTTCAATGTTTAGTGTTAAAGATGGAATTCACTTCAGCGGTCACCATAATGCCTCGAATTTATCATGAAAACCAGCCACCGTTATGTCATTCAGCTTGTCGGATCCGTTTAAAAATGGCACTCTTTTATGTTATAGGGTGTTTACTTATGTTTGTAAAAATTGGTCTGAGGTTGAAGTAGTTATATTTAAATGTAATAATATTGAGAGATCAACAGTTACAATGTCCTTTAATCATTTGCAACAAAGTCGAGAAGAACAGCTGCCAAAATCAACAAATAATAATTCTGGATGTCTGATTCATTTCAAAGAAAATCAAGTGTGATGTACTCTTAGAATCATGGTTAAAAAAAATTATCTTTGAAGGGAAAAGTTTGACAATTTGGGAAGTACTTTTATTTGCTGTCTTACAAAGCATTAGATAAGAATTTAGTCCTTTTGTAAATCTGTCTGTGAAATATGAGGCCACTGCCAGAAGCTTAGCCTAGCTTAGCTTAGCATAAATACTGAAGATGGGGTGAAAGAGCGACTGTGGCTCTAACCAAAGCTAACAAAATCTGCTTAACAGCTAAATCAGAAGTTCACTCATCATCAACATGTTTGTGTTGATTAATTCCAAAAACGGTTAAACAACAAGCTGTTTGGTGAGTCACATTGCTAAGCTTAGCTAATAGCAGATATATATTACAGATACCAGAGTATAAACAATCTCAGAGCAAATAAGAATATTTTCCACTTTTCTGAACTATTGTCTTTAATATAAATTTTACAATTCAAGGGTTAAATGTATTCTGCCATGTTCATTTCACCCTCCTGTGTAGACCCCTTCAAAGCTAAGACAGAAACGTCACTTTGTGGTGTCGCCATATTGGTTTCGCTTTGTGTTTTGTTTTCTACCATTGCTTAATGAATGTTTTCTTTGCCAAATAGGTACGATGTCTGCTGCTTTACGCTATAATTTGCAGGGTGCAAAGTGTGAATGAATGCTAAATGGGTGCAGTCATGTACACCCATAATCCACTCTGCATGGTACTTTGTCAGGAGTAAAAACCCATTGGAGCCCCTAACCCATCATGTATTATACCCCCAGTGTCCTTTATTTGATCTTCTTCAGAACAAAACCCTGAAAATATCCCCTTATAAAATACATTAAGAAATTAGGTTCCAGACATGAGGATGTTTTCTATGAAACAAAAACTCCCACAAGTCAATGGTTCCTGTATATTTATTGAATATATTATTTTAAAAGTTTGTTTTAAACTGATTATGACACATTCAATAAAATGACAAGACATTGTAGTTTATTTTTCCTGTAATCGATGAAGTCCCACCTTGTATGAGCCATCAGCTAATTTCACAGCCTAAAACTAGCTTGTGCTATTGAATTCATGACGAGGGGGGAGCTGAACTGACCTGAGAGCAGCGAACCAGGTTCTTACCTGTAAGAGAATATCATAAATTAAGCTTCTGCAACAGTCATTTGACACACAGTTAAGTAGCTTTGAAAGCCAAATCTCTACTTGCTACATGTGGATGTTGCTGCTCTCTAGCCTCTCCAGTAGAAAACACAAATCTGTGATTGGGCATGATTGGCTTGAATTCCTAATTACACTATCGGGGAGATGCACTGCGGATAAACTAAACTAAATTTGCACTTCTGTTGCACCAGCCTTTAAAAACTGAATTTACCCCACTGTCACATCTGAACACTTTTATTGGACCTCCAAAAGCCTCATAATTACCTGGCTGGCTCTGACATTGTCCTCAGGGTGTAGATGGGGTCGGCTGTTGTTGTTTTGAAGCTATAACCTCCCATACCTCCAGTCCTGGGTTTCCTTCCCCCCCTTCAAGGATCCGTGGCACAGCTGGTTTTCCATGGCCCAGAGCAGGGTACATTTCCCTGGAAGGCTGCAGTCAGTCACTCCTGTTGGAGTTTTTCTTTTTTTTTTTTTTTTTAAGTATGTGCTCCTCCTGGGTCTGATCCACAAACTGTGGGCAAGGCTCCAGCCACCTGCAGCTGATTCCTGCACTGTACCACTGATGACTGATGACAGTGTCAAACATACCATTGAAGGCTAGATAAATGGAAATAAAAACTCTCCACATTGTTTAAACATTGTCTTGACTTACGGCCTCGTTCTTTTTTCCGTCTTTCTGCAACACATTCACGCACATTCAAAAGAAAAAGGAAGGCACGTTCTTAAAAACTTTTTTCCCGTTTTATTTGCAACAGAAGAGCCATTGTTTTTTTGTTTTTTTAGTATAGTTATGACTTGTTTTTTTGTTTTTTTAGTATAGTTATGACTTTGTTTTTTCTTATTAATATCCGTAATTTGAAACAGGGGGATAACTGGTCTGTGTGTCCAAAAGGAAACAGAACTGCACAATACTTCATGTAAAGCTCAATAATTGATACGCTGAGTCGTGTTTGATTGATTTATTGAAAACAGAAGTGTTAATACGACAATTTGACAATGTACCTTGGGTCGTTATGGAGCCGACTATTTCCTGTAAAATGACTGTTGCTAGGCTACAAGAAAGTGCTGCGGGAAATGACTTGAGTCCTGTCGAGAAATAATAACTAGCTGTACAAAGGCAGATAAGTTACCTTCAATGAGCATCTAGTGTACTAATGAGACCACAGCATTTTTAGCCTAGTCTTTATTCAGCTACATGGCTAATTTAAGTAGCTTTTTCGTTTAACACTTTTTTTTTCTACATGTTGCCTATAATGTTTCTTCAGTAGTTATAAATGCTGGTTATGCACAAATTGTGCTGACAAAAGAAAAAATGGCAAGCCAAACTCATGACTCAAAAAACTACTCTAGTGACTGTTCTGCAATCAAGAGCCAATAATCTATCAGACAGGAATGCATGACATCTGGTCTCATTCATCTTACAATGAATCAATTTTAACTTTGGAGAAATTCGGCCCTGAAGAAATGTAATGTAAGTGTCGATATGTTGTTGCAGCAGCCCTTACCATGATCTTTGTGTTCAGCTGTGACATCAGTAGTAGGACAAGGAGAAAGAAAGACTCCACACCCTTTAGCTTCAGCCAAAAAAGAGAGAAGGGTTTCATAGTTTGTACTAAAACATGGGTGTTGCTGCGTGGTCTGCAGTAGGCTTGTTGTGGGGGGATTTCTGACTCATACATTTCAGTTTTAATAAGGGTTAAAGATTGGCATTGTTCCAGATGAGTACAGCAGAAGTATAACCAGATTCCTCACCCTTCCAGACATGTTATTGCATTCATTTGAGCCTTTATTTAATAATACAGCTTCCATTCAACTGTAATGAGAAAATGCGATTTACCCTTTAGTCCTATAAATGTTTTTTTGCCACTCCGACTCACTCAACAGCGAAACACAGCCGAGGCTGAAACGTCCAGGTTTGTTGGACTGCGAAGGCTGTTGCATATTCCTCCTCAGCGGGAAGCACCGTGTTTCTACTTGAATGAACATGGCTGAGTTGTCAGAAGGCTGAATGGTGAGAGAGGCTCAATCTGTACTCTACAAGGAAAGGAAGCTGCTCTTTGATACCGGTGGCATGCAGAGCTGTATCCAGTTGTAGACAGGATTTCATTCCTCTCGTTTTATAGTGGCGTCAGATGCATAGTGTACTGAAATATGCAAGACAACAATAAAAAAAAAGAAAAGAAAAGCTGTAAAACATTCCACAGAGAGACACAGAAAAACTACTTGATCATTTAAAAAACAAAAGAAAAAGGGGACTCCAACGAATGGATCTTGCATAATGTCATGTGCATGTAAACAAACTGTACAAAGCATAGCTTGTAAGCATAGTTGCAGCATGTTATAGGCCCTTTGTAACAGTCTTCACATTGCCTCCTCCTCCTCCTCCGTCAATGGCTGTGACTGATAGAGAAATGTCTGGTATGCTGGTGGCAGCCGAAGTCCAGAGTAGCCCAGGAGAATCGGGGAGGAGTCCGCTGGTCCTGGACCGAGCTCTTTGGTCCAAGATTCAGAGACAGAAAAATGTTTGAGAGAGTCTAAAAATTGTCCTGTAAACAGTTGGGTGTAGCATGCAGGTTTTGCTTTAGGCAGATTTACTGGAAGACAATCATTTTTCCCGCTGTTCTCGGGTTGGTTCAGTGTTTCTAGTCCCGTTCCTTTTCAGTCCGTCGTTTGCATTCGACTGTCAATAAAAAGGCTGGAGCTGACGCCTCCTCCAATAAAATCCTCCTTTCTGCCTTGGAGAAAAAGTGGCAGATTAAAGGGTAGTCACACAGTCTCTGGCACCGAAGACTGGGAACCCACGCCTGTCCTCACACCTGTCTGCACTAAACTCACACACACACAAACACACACACATCACACATTTGAAAAGGTGCTTCTTGCGCCCTTAAAACTCTGCAGGGAATGTAAGTTCAGTCTTAGTCACTCTTCCTCCTATGTGTCCGTCAGCGTGTGCCAGTGGCAGACCTGCTGTCCCTCCGCCTCCCTCATCTCTGCCCAGTGGGCCTGCTGCTCCTCGCTGGTGCTGTTGAGGCCCAGGGAGACCCAGCCCACCCTCTCCCTGGGCCTCATGGTGCTCCGGCGGCAGAACACCGTCAGCACCAGCGACACCTCGGACAGCTGGAAGAGCGCCACCTGGAACACAAACGTCTCCTTGTAGGTGGGGTTGGGCTGTCCCCGGCAAACGGCCGTCTTGCACTTGGACATCTCTTTGCCCTTGGAGTCCAGCATGGTCAGCTTCACGTAGGTGTCTGAAAAGATGAGCGGTGAGAGAGCGACATCAAGTGGTGAGATAACGGTACTGCAACAAATACTTCACACTGCAGAAGAACTATTTGTACCGTGGACTTAAGATTAGATGCTTTGAAATAAACCAGACCTATGGGCTGAAGATACAAAACGTGTATTCTTGAAGGGGCAAAGACGTGTTTTAAAACATCCTCTTGTTTTTCTAAATAACCTTTATTGTAATCTTTACTTTCTCAGGCGGTTTTTGACTAATAGACCTTCAGAAAATGAACCAAACATAAAGCATTTTTGGCGTGGACCATGGAATTTTGGAAAGTAAACTTCACAGGTCGCTGATATGGCTGCTGAAAGTCGGAGTTTTTTAGCTGCAATTAAAAGAAAAGTTATTTTAAAGATTGAAATGTGCTCAGATATGACTCTGTAGAGGTTCTCAGTGGACTATAAAAAAATTGCTGGGTTCAAGATGTTCCATACAACAAAAGACGCATTCTGATATATAAATATATGTGATATGCCCACAAAACATCACTCAAATAGTCTACCTTCAATACTTGTTTCCAGTTTCTGACAAGTATTTCACTTCTGACTTACCTCTCATGATATAAAGCTGTCCCCCTACAAAGTGTTTCACACAACAAAACAGACCATCTTTGGCACACAGCACGGCACACAAAGTTGGAAAGAAGAAAGAAAAGAGAGGAAACAGTCAAGTTTAACAGAATAAGGATCGTGACACACACCAGAAGGGCAGCAGCTTTTTATTTTTTTTGCTGGAACTCTGATGAGCAGCGGTTTACTCCGGCATTCTGGCTTTAATCACTGAGGTTATTATAAAAAGCTGCTTCTGATGCCAGGAAACATAAAAATGTAATGGTGTAAAATGCTGCTGGGAGTCTTGCCAATCTGCTTTGCCAAAAACAATCGCCGTGTGTATCAGCTTGCTTTGGGGAAGGGGCATTACAAGGTAAAAACTGACATTGTCACTGAGCACCTCGGCCCAAGCTGGCACAAAAGCACAACGATTAAAGATGGAAACTTTGTACTTACTGACGGGTTTATCTGACGCTGCGGATTTGAAGTGGCTTCCCTGGATGACCTCAGCTGATAACTGTCCCGTGGCAGAGTTGTAAATGAGACCCAGGAGGATCTCTGGCAGCGAGGAGTCTTCTGTGGAGCGATAGGACACAGCTCCTGCACTGCGAGACACGCTCACCATGGAGCCACAGCCCTGGCAAAAACAAGCAAACACATGAAGTCACAAAAAGAAACAAAAGGAGACGCAGGAGGACGTGTTGCAGTGTGTACAGATTCTGGAACTTTCAACATGAAATAAGAACTTCCAAGATAGTTTGAGCGTCATCTCAAGGTATCGAGCCATCAAACGACCTCGTCGACCACTTGTGCAGGATACAAGTGTTCTGTACAATATCAAACTATAACAGCTAAAAGTGGATATGGATTGCCACAAAATTGTGTACAGATATTCATGATCCTCAGAGGATGAACCCCTGAGAATTTGCTGATCCTGACTTTTCCTCTTTTTTACCTGGGCAGGTTGACATTCTTTCAAAAAAATGTCATGAAATTTGTCTGACATTCATGCTCACCTCAGGATGAATAGTAATCATTTGGTGGCCATTTTTGCCCTTAATAATAGGACAGCTGTAGAGAGACAGGTAGGGGGATGACATGCAGCCAAGGGCCGAGGTTGGACTTGAACCCACAGCCTCTGCACATGGGGCACGTGACACAACCACCAAACCACTTTTATTTTTTAATTTAGATCCAGTGAAAACTAAAATACCATAAAACTTCTATTACTAGCCCAGGCTATTATTTACCTCATTTTATATTACTTTAATAAGACAGTATGCAGACCTGCTTCACGGCCTGTATGCATACGAGCAGTGATGTTGTAGTTCATCTTTATTTTTCTTGTGCCGTGCATCTCTTTCTCTCATTATTTTTGATCCACACACTATGTCAACACTTCAATCAGAGGGGCCTCTAATTGAGACCTGCCTTTATTTGTCCAGATGTGTAGCAACACCAGGCTAGTAAAAGGGACAGGGCCTTAAATTGGGATGGGCTTATATTTGAAGTTGGATTATTTTGGTATATGACAAAATGACTGTAAAACTCATGATGGCTTGTTAAACAGCCACAGCTATAATTTGTTTTATACTGTTGTGCAAATTGGAAAATGTTTTAAGGCTAATCAGTTATGTATTAAGACATCATCATGTAAGCATTGAAGTTAAGAGGTAACCTCGGGCTTTTGGAATTGTGATGGGTGTTTTTCACAGTTCTAGAGTTTTGTAAACTAACAGATTAAAGAACTTTCCTTTACTCAAAGTCTTAAAACTAATTTGCTGTTGAGGAAAACAGTTTCACAGTATTTCCTTTTGTCAAACTGATATCCAGTGCTTCATACAAATCTGAGCTCAGCAAAAAATAGAAATCCCAAAGTGTTCTCACCGTAAGTTCAGAGCCTGGCTCCAGGGTGACAGGAAGAGCGATCTTCCCCTGCAGGTTGAGCTTAGTCAGGTAGAACACCTTCTCCCCCAGGACCTTCTCTTTTTTCATCCTGCGGATGCTGTACAGGCGGAATCGAACAGCGTAGTCCCCCAGGGTCTCCTGTTCTACCCTGGAGAACTTGAATGTTTCAGTGAAAACAGGACAGGGGCCCTTCTGCACGCCCGTCTTGGCCCGCTGCTTCTTGGTGGGCAGCAGGACCAGGTGGACCTGCCACGCGATGTTTCCTGTCTGTTTGAGTTCGGGAATGTCTGTCGCAGCGGTGACCGTGACAGCCAACCACTGCTCGCCGGAGTCGTACTCGAAGGCGACGTCCAGCGTGCCGTACTTCCCGAGGGCCTCAGGCTCGTAGGCTGAGGGGAGCTGAGGACCAGAGCCATCCTGAACCACAGAAAAACAGAATCAGAAGGAGGATGAGTGTACTGTAAAAGAGGAGCGGATTTCATCAACTTCATCCTGCTTCTGAAAGTCTTCTGTCACTTAATCTTCTTATGTCCCAGCAGCCTTGGGTTCAATATGAGGTGAAAGATAAGTCATACTTAGGAAAAGAAATAAAATAACCTGCAAGCCTACGTTTATACCAGCTATTTGGGACTGACTCTATTTTTAAAGCTGGCCAGGTTTTACAGATTGTGTAGGGGTTACAGGGTTTGTATTTGCACAAAAGTAGACAACAGAATGCTCTCTTCTAAAACAGCAGTGTTGTGTTTCCTTCTGCATGAACACTTTGTTCAACACTTGTTGGTACAAGGACAGGTTCAATAAAAGCACCATGAGAGAGAGAGAAGAGAAAAATGCAAATGAGCGTCTGAAAACCCCCGAAGCATAATGATAGCACAAACTATTCAGCTAAAGTGTTGTGCAGCAGATTTCAACCTGTATTTCAAAGCTCAATTTTTACTGCTGCTAGTAGGGAAACTCTCTCGCAGTAAGGGACAACTTCGGGAAGATTACAGGAGCAAGCTGTCCTGAAATGTTCAAGAAAATGTTCAGGAGTGTATGAGTGAGAGGGGCGGAAATTACTTAATGACAATACCGACAATTCTCATCAAAAGAAAGGAGATGTATGATTTTTCTCTTTAATAGAGGGATACCAACAAGTCAATCAACATATGAATTCACAGTTATCATGTTTATTGTGTTGTAAATTGTGGGTTACCTGTTGAAAAAATTGAGATTTCAAATTGGTTAAATTCTCTTCTTTTTTTTTTTACAGTGTAATATACTTCAAAGCAATGTTTCTCTGAGACATGCACAACCAGCCAGAAACCCCAGACCCTCCTCCCCCCCCCCCACCCCCCACCCCCCTGTCTCCTGATACAGATGGTACAGATGAACTGTAACTGTACCTGACACTGTAATGGAGGCAACATGTCTACAGTAAACAAGACACTGTATCGATGTACTGCAGTGGTCTCACATAAACGTCTGATAAATAACTGATGCTCATGTCCTTTTATCGTCTTATTGCTTCTCATCATATTTCATAAAAACTGTTCTTTTTGCTTTATTTCACAAATATCCTGAATTTAAATTTAACGGTGCTTTTATCTCTTTATCAAAGCTTTTAACTTGTTTTGTATTTTGTTCCTTTTATGACTTTAACTTAATTTACTGGTTTTATTTTTTTTAGTGTTTTTATCTATTTTTATAGCTTGTATCTTGTTTTATCACTTTTACCTCTTTGTATTGTTTCTATATGTTTTAATTGCTTACATCACACATATTAGTGTTGGTAAAATAAACATGGTAAAGTGTCTTTTGTATAATATGTGACCTTTACAGCTGCTATAAATGTCATTATAACTATTTTCATACTGAGGTAACCTTACAGAACATACAGTATCTCTGCTCTCACCTCCGGTCCCAGCACAGCCGTGCTGTCACTGGGTATGTCCTCCTCACAGCCTTTGTTGAGGTAGCTCTCGGTGTCCTGGTCCACGCTGGCCTCACTGGAGCGGGGGCTGTCGCAGTGCTGCTGGGACGACCCCCTCCTGACCGCTCGCTCCGGACGAGGCCGAGAAGACACACGGGTTGCGGAGCTGACGTCCTGATACGGAGGAGGCTGGTGCTCGCTGAGGGAGGAGTCGTTCTTTATTCTCTTGACGCTGTTTGCTGCTGGAGTGAGAGACGAGGAGTAATGCAACATCAGAGGTGTGTCACTGGAGACATAATTCACTGTGCAGGGACTCATTATGTATGCAACATAACGTACATTTTCAGAGTGCTTCATTTAATGAGAAAAAAAACATGATGAAGTCTTGAATTTCCAAAGAAAAATAAATCTCTTATAAAATGATGAGAAATACCTGTGACATTGTCTGAGATGGAAGAGGTCAAATTAAAGGAAAAATACTTAAAATACAAATTTACGAGAAAGTAACTTGAACCGTTTTTTGTGATTATAAAGTTTTCAGTGAGTTTAAAGATATTTAAATGAAAGATTTGAAACAAAAAAAGGACATATTCTATGAGATTTAACCAGTTGATTTAAGACTAGATAATATTAAGACTTAGATAATTTCTTCAAATATAGAGCCTTCAACTTGCAATAGAAAGATTCAGAATGAACAAAGTTGTAGATTTACTACAAAGGAAATGTACATTTACTTCCATGATCACGTCTTAAACCTGCCAGATAAAATAATCTGAATATTGAGAATCTGCTTGTATCTTTGTAAACATTTATATCTCTGTCTCCCTATGAAATGAAATGATGTATAGCATGAGTGAAGCCCATGTGACACCCTCTCACCCCGCTCACTGGAGGCCTCACTGCTGTATCCTCCCTTCTCAGTGGACTGTTTGCGGTTGTTACTCCACACAGACGCTGTTGTGTTCTGCTGAGCCGTCGCCTCGGGCCCCTTGTCCTCCTCGCTGTCTGATAAAACTCCTTCTGAAAAAAAGAACACATGGAGACTCCAGTTCAAACATCACATTCATCACACAAAACACAATGTGTGCCGAAGTTTAAAGAACAGCGGAGATGCAGATGCTTCCACTCCGGAAAAGGTGAATTTCAGGCTAAGAAATGAGGCCTTGTTCAATAATTGAGGAGTTTGCAAACAAAGAGAGGAAGAAGAAGAAGAAGAAGAACAGATCCAGGCGATGGCAGAGAAGCAGCACACTTTCTAACCTTTGTTCCCTTTCTTTTTCTTCTTCCCTTTCTTCCCTCTCGCCTTCTTTTTCTCCCCATCTGAGCTGTCCTGCGATTTCTTGGAGCCAGTCTTTGCTCCTTTACTCTTCTTCTTGTCTGACTTTTTCTTTTTTACAGTCGAGGACGCTTTGGATGCCTCCTCCTCCTCCTCATCGTCTCCTTCTCTCTCGAGGCTGCCCTCTTTCTCTTCATCTTCTTCTCCTCCTTCTTTTCCCTCTTCTTTTAGCTCTTTCTTTTGCGACTGAGGGGTTTCATCGCAGTCGTCGCCTCCTTCCTGAGCAGCGGACTTGTCGGGGTTGTCACTTTCGATTTCTTTTTGCACAGCGTCCTCTTGCTCGGCGTCTTGGCATTCCTCTTGGTTTTTCTGCGACTTGGCCTCCTTCTCCAGCTGCTTCTCCCTCCTCTCTCTCCTCCTCTGCTCTCTCTTCTCCTGCAGCTCCTTCTCCTCTTTCTTCTTCTTCTCTTCCTCCGCTAACTCGGCTTCTGTCCTTTTAACTCGCCAGCATCCGTCCCGCCATTCCCACTCCAGCTGGCTCTGCGTGCTCTCTGCCTCCGTGGTATCTCCGGCCTGGCTGCTCTTTGCGCCCGTGTTGCCAGTTTCCGAGTCTCTGGACATTTGCCACATGCTTTTACTGCTGGCCTTGCCTTCCTGTGCGGCCGACGTTTGCCCCACCTCCTGGCTGCCCGTGTTGTTCTCTCCATCCTCGTCCTCTTGCACCTTGTTGATGATGGTTGTGACCTGCTCCGTGAGCTGGTCACTGACGGCGTACGTGGCGTCGCTGACGGCGTTGGCCAGGTCATCCACGCGGCTGGTGACCGTGTCCAGGATGGAGGAAATGTTGACAGATGGGAGGTTCTGCTGGAAGCTCTTGAAGAAGGCCATATCTCAGCCGGGGATCCCGTCGCCACGCCGACAGCTAGATTAGCTCATCAGAGAGACACTGATATGGACATGTGTTTGTTAGCAGGGGGCGCGGTCACAGTGTGTGCACAGATCAACACAGACACACATACAAATATGGAGATTGTAATGATTATAACTCTCATTTATATGCAGCTATCATTTCAGCAAAAGGGTTTTTCACTTGCATCGATTTGTGCAACTGCGGCAGAGAATATTTGAGAGAGTAGATTATCCAAAATTTATACATTTACAGGAGAGATATAAAATGAGAGAACATTTCTCTGTGTTTCTCTCCTCATCATGTGAATATCAACAGACACTTCATTTCACAGCAGAGAGGACAGGTATGGAGGGGGAGAACTTTGGTTCTTTGTTCACAAAATAAAGCACATGTAATTAAACTTCCCTTAAGGCAGTGATGAGAATATTACGTTCACAAAAAAGGGGGCAAAGGTGATTTAATCAGCTCATCCTTGAGAATAAATGAAATTTGTGCCAAATACTAACAAAAAGTGTCTATCGGTGTTTTCACACATGACAAAAACAAAAAAATATTTCAGATTTCATGAAATCTTTTTGAACTGAGCTGCATGTGTGACTTTCTCCTTGCCAGCTCCCTGACAACATTTCTGAGTGAAGTCGAGATGAGCTGATGTGTCAACGTCAGGACACAGTCAGGATAATTGGCCGCTCGAGAGCAGGGGCTGCTGATGACGTCTGTCTGTATCACTTGATCAATGCCCAGTCACTATGATTATTGTTCATGTGATGGAGCTGCTTCATGAAATATGTGAATAAACAACACAGTGAGAATCTAGCAGCAGGCTGTCCTAAAATGATGAAGTATTTTTCAGGAGTGCATGTGTGGAAAAAAGAGATATGTTGGGTATAAATTGCCTCTATTTATGGATCTTATATGTTAAATAAGATTGATTTGATCTTGATACACATCTGTGTGAAATTGTTTCATTTTATCCACTGAAGTAACTGCTCAAATGTTTTTTTTTATTTGAAGGGTTGCAGCGACTTTGTTCTTTTGATCCTTGCACACCGAAATCTAATCAATTCAAGTGTTGAGCGTGGACCTGCTTTTCAACTTATTCCTGAGACATTGTGTCAAAAATGGGACCGGAATAATCACAATAAAATTATTTTGCAAGACATGATGGCCTTTGACCTTCTGGTTAAAAAATGTCAGCAAACACATCATCACTTTATCTAACTAGACGACATAGTTTTCATATTAAATGATGATATCTTAAGCTCTTTTTCTTTGACGATCACAGTGATCGAGCTCTTGATCTCTGACTACACAGTCTTGTGATTTCCTCCCTGAGTCCAAGTGAACATTTGAGTCGAATTTGATGCATTTCCACCAGTCATTCCTAAAACATCGCAGAGACAAGAATAGGTCTGGACAGATTGACAACCGCTCACAGGGAGACATTAAAATGTATTTATGTCCTCGGATAGCAGCGCTCCAAAAGCACAAAGATATCATACCATGGTTTTAGTTTATTACGATTCCAGCCTCCACTTCACTCTGTTTCACACCTTTTTATTCTTATAATGTTTGTCCCCCCTGGGCCTGTACTGACTTATACGTTAGACCGTTTGTCCTCTTATTTCCGCTATCAATGCTTCCTCGCTCCTCCCTTTCGGGCCCAAATCGACTGAGTTCCACAATCATCCAAAATGTTCCAGGTTTCTACAGATGTATCCAGTGATGTATCTTTTTAATCATGAAAATTGTGTTGTTCTTAGATCTGATCTGGTTTCATAATCAGAGGGCTTCTGAGGCTAAAAACAACTATCGGGAAATAATAATCCTGCTGTGTGTGTGTGTGTGTGTGTGTGTGTGTGCGCGTGTGTGTAAATGCACATGCAGATGCAGTGGTAGATGTGTGTGTGTCGAGTACCTGGCTGGGTGTTTTTATAGCCACTGAGATGTGACAGATTGTCAGGACTATCCACTGACAGCTTGTTGCTGAGGTACAGAAAAAACAGAGCAATCAACGCCATGAAGGCTGCGACGGAAGACAGGACACCCAGCAGTTCAGGAGAGACTGAGGAGAAAAAAAAAAAGAGAGAATGAGAAACAGAGAGACAGGGGGGATGGGGGGGGAACCAAAATTAGACATAGACATATTACATAAGTAACACTGATTATGGAGGTATTTAACAGTTAAAAATTCCAGACCAAAATTCCCTTAGCGATAAACAGAAACACACACAGATGGCCGCAAGCTGAGAAACACTTTTAAGGCTGTGAACAACCTCACTTTGATACCACAAATAATTCCATTTGATGATAGGCATCTTTACTTGGTATTAAGCGGCTGAAATGTTGCCTTGTCTGTGGAGCTTTAGCTATTGTTCTCTTAAACACTTGAGTTTCCACTTCAAAGGAGAACCAGATAGGATCTACAGCCGTGTATGTAGGCCAACCATACTTCATGTTACCACACAGCCGTGTACTGCTGCTGCTGCTCCTGCTGCTGCTGCTGCTGTGCTATTTTTACGAGAGCCTCAAAGGGACTGTATCTGACTGAAACGTAGACTCGGAGAACTGGGCCTGCACTTAATAAGGTACAACACAGGCACACGGCAATAGCTGAAGTAGAAGGGGAAATCTGAGAAAATGAGGCATGGATGGCATTTCAAAAGACCAAAATGCCTCAGTGGAAAGGGCAGCTGTGGAAATGAAGCCCACAGAAGAAAAAAAAACAAAAAAAAAAAACATGGCAGTGTGGTATGAGGTGTCTGAACTGAATTTCATGTTTCAGGCTTTCAGCAACATAATGCAGCTTTTGATCCCCCCCCATTACACGGACATTTCCAACAGTGGATTCCATAGCATTTTATGTAAGGCACCGATCCTTAAGGCATTCCACACCCACACAGGTTTCAAACCCCCTCGAACTGATACTGTCCAGTAATAGCCTAGCAACCAAAAGTACACAGGGCTTCTTGTGTATACAAATAATAGAGCAGAAATCTCACTTAATGTCTTTCGACAGTCATGTAACTGGAAGTTCTATATTTTATCTCTTTTAAAGGTCGACTTGGTCTCCACCTATAATTTTTAGAGATACTATGCTATGGCTGTTTCTTAAAAATATTTGCTTGTTGTGTCTCGAAACAATAGTTGAAAAAAATAAGTGCGTGCTCAAGAACCAAAACAATGGGCTAAAAGATGCTAAAAAGGAGATCCAGGGGAAAACTTCTGAACTGGGTGATAATTCTTTCTGCGTTGGTATTTTTTACATTACTCAAACGCTCCTTTTATACATGTCGAATGAGAACAGTTCAAAGTGTGGATGATGCACCGTTATTCCACCTCGCTACTCTGTTTGATATGTACAACAAAAAAAAACACTGTGCAATAACAGAGCTGAAATGTCTTCTTTGTAAAACAGGGAAGCTGGCAGCATGAGACTTGGGTGTAACAAGGCAATTACATTTTATGTGCAGCCCAACGACAGAGGAAAAATAAAGCACCCAGTGGAAGACAAAGAAAAAAAATTGCTCACTTAGAGCAACCCAGAACGCCGCTGACTTTGCTTGCTATTGTTAACACACGTGTTCAAAGTCACACATCACACTTCTTTTGCTTCAAGAACATCGCCATTCTCTCAAATATGACACACTCCTGCATCATTTAACTGCCACTGTTTGGTTTATTGTATTTACGTGAAGCTGGTAGTTTATCAGAATTAGAATTAAGTGTGTGTGTACACATACAAGGAATTTGTCTAGGTGTTTTTGGTGCAAAAAACCCCACAAATGAATAAGATTAAACTGGAATAGAAAGTAGTTAGGGCTGCTCGATAAAGGCAAAACTCATCAATAATTAAGTTGATTGATATTGAGATCACGATTATTAAGAATGATTACTATTAATTACTGATTATGATTACTTTTACAACGTCTGGATCACATACATTTATCCAACTTAAACACTTAACACTTAACACAAGCAATAACTTAGTGGGGGGGGGGATAATATAAAATAACAAGTAAATTCAAACAAAATAACTGATTTTGAGGTAATGATGATGTGGCACAGATATAAAAACAAAGGCTTTGAAACGTTAACCACAGAAGAGAAAACCTTTGGACAAAATGATGGGCCCAGTAATCGTTTCATCTCCATTATCTTGTTTTCACGATTGTTGGAAGCCAAAATCATAATTGAAATAAAATCTGATTAATTGCCCACCCCAGAACAAGTATTTAATAAAAGAAGAAAGTTAACAGCAGTAACCTTAATGTCATGGTGACTTAAATAAGATAGAATGAACAGATTAAATGAAATGTATAAAGTGATAGTTTATCACAGCACTAGTGCAGACTTTGAGTCAAAAAAAAGGAAAATATCGCTTAATGTTGTGCCACGAGCTTGTGTGTGCCACTAAAGCTACTTTCTTGGATTTTTGGAGTTTCAAAGTTAATCTTTTCTCTGATGTATCGCGATGCGGACGTGGACCATTCTGCATCGATGCAGTGTGAGAACAAAATCGACTGTAAGACTCCTTTTAAATCTAATAAGGTCCACAGTTTGAAAGATAAATCACCGACATTGGATTGATAAGTGAATGAATTAGTTTACTGACAACTATTGTAGGATTTAAGCTTTTTTATTGTTTAACATTTTAAACCTTCCTTAAGCTTTGCCTCTCATGCTTATTTTTCTCTGATCTCTGTGCAATTCATAAATCAAATTGATAACTATGGGACAGACAAGTTCTTTGATTTGGGTTCAGGTGACTTTGTGCAAGACCTTCCTGATAATTATGACATTCTAAGGACAAACAGTTAAGAGCAAAGCCTCTTAATAGCAGCCATATTAAATTAAGCAAAGACAAAAAAAAAGAGTGGTGCATTTCAGGCCATTGTGTCTGGTGAAGCAGACACGGCCCAAATGTTGCAGCATGTGCCTTTGTAGCAGGTGCTCATCTCAGAAACAACCATCACCAGGCCCTGATTAAAATGGTCATTAGTGTGAAGACGGGTTTCTCCCTGCAGAGAAAAACAACAGGCATAGTTTCTCAAACCTCCTGACTGCAGACTCAACTTATGGACAGACTTGTTTCACCATGGCAACAGGCAGAGACCTCCACAGCCTGACAGCTAGTGCTGCTGCAGACTGCCAGAATGATAAATGCTAAACTCCGAGAAAGGAGAGAGAAGTACGAGGGAGATAAGGCGGCAGTGTGGCAGTGGGAGGCTTACCTGCTCTACATGAACATCGTCTTTAAAACCAGCTGTTTAAAAAAAAAAAAAAAAAAAAATGAGTACTTGTTCTGCCAGATGATCTAAGAAGAGGGGAAAAACAAAGTCGACCTGCTCTGAAGTAATCCGACATGTAATAAATCCCTTACAACTTAGTCCGTTCCAGCCCTTGCCAGGCTTACGTATCAACTCTCACTGCTGACATTTGTGTTGATTGAGCCGGGGGTGACCTCTGCAGCCGCCTGTGGTCCAAACGTACAGCTTATGGCCCTGTTTCCCCTGGGTTTGATGGCACTTCATTCACAGCCCCGCTCTGTAAATGTCAACAGCGGCTGAATAATTTAAGACACATGAGGTAACCTGACCCCCCTCTGTCAATGTACACTGCAAAAGTGGAGCTGCCCTGGACACAGCTAACCCTGCTGCTAACATTCATTTTTTTTTTTACATAATACCCATCACTCTCAAAACAAAGTCTGATATTCGTCTCAACAGCAGAGAAGATTAATGGATTTTTAATTCTCAGCTACCTCTCTTTCTCCTTATCTGACCTTTTTAAATTCCCCTCGTTCGCCCAAAGCCTCCCTCTCTGAGGGACTGCAAGTACAATTTGTGACTGAACAAAATAAAGAAATGAAAAAAACAAACACTAAATATGTTTTTCTACAGCGTGTGAGCTAA